>NW_025934341.1:0-34045 GCF_000764305.2 Hyalella azteca | reverse complement strand
GGTGTCTGCACATTCATACGGTGCGTGTTGCGGTGTCTGCACATTCATACGGTGCGTGTTGCGGTGTTGGCACATTCATACGGTGCGTGTTGCGGTGTCTGCACATTCATACGGTGCGTGTTGCGCTGTCTGCACATTCATACGGTGCGTGGTGTTACATCCACAACCCAAACGTTCCGTGTTATAACCTTAAGATCCCCCCAGGTATTCAGGTATTTTCAAATAATACATTTAGGAAATAATACGGAGACCTACACAGTTGATGTTCGAACCAACGACTCGCTGCTACTTTCCCGATGCTGCTTAACAATATTTTTCTGCGTTTTACCCATTCCTTCAATTTCTTCATACACCGTGCAAATGTGATAATGTCTTATTTGATTTTTATTTATCAATTTTTTTTCTCAAATATGTTTTTGATATCAAATATCTTTTGATTTATCAAAAATTAATTTTTGTATTTATCAATATTTTTCCAATATGAATAGGTAAGCGTTTATTCATCAATTTATTTATGTATTTATAAATTATATGAATTAGAGTGAGGCAGAATTTGCTCTTTCATTGTATTTATTGCATGAGCTTCATGGGATCACTATTAATGTCATTATCCACATTATGACATTGAAATTATCATTAAAAACCATAAAATTTATATTATAATCCATGCTATGATATTGATACCTATCATAATCATCATTATGATATTACAATGAATATCCACACTATGATCTTACTATCATAATCAACACAATAATATTAAACAAGAATTAAAAAGCAAAGAAAAAAGCCAAAAAATTCACCATTTCTTTCACCATACGTTTCACCATGTTAAAAAATTCACCATACGTTATTTCGCATAAGAAATGGTGAATTTTTCAGCTGTTTTCTTAGATTTTATATTCTTAACGATATCTCGATTTAAGCACTCAAATAATATTAATTCTAATAGTATTAATTTAACAATCCACCAAATGAAACGGCCAAAACATTCACCATTTCTTTCACCATACGTTTCACCATTTCAAAAAATTCACCATAAATGGTTAATTTTTTGGCTGTTTTCTTAGCTTTTAAATTCATAATGAACTTGCAATTTAAGCAATTAATTGATCTTAATTCTAATAGCATTATTATCATAATCCATAACATTAATATAATTGCTCTACACAGGTGCTGGGATAATATCAATATAATAATTCACCCCATAATATCAACACAATTCCCCTACACAGGTGCTGGGATAATATTAATATAATAATTCACTCCATAATACATAATATTAACACAATTGCCCTACGTAGGTGCTGGGAGAGAAGGAAGAGTTCTACACGTACTACAGAACACAGCGTCAGGAACAGGCTCGTCTGGCTCTACAACCTCCTAATAACATGGCGAGTTCCCTTCTTTTCTATATTCAATTTAGAGTTTATTTATTATTTTTAATATCTATTTTATAGTTTATTTATAATTTTTAATATCTATTACTATACAGTTAATTCATAATTTTTACTGTCTATTATCAAGTTTATTTATAATTTTTAATATCAATTATAGTTCATTCGTAAGTTTTAATACCTATTATATAGTTTATTTATAAATTTTTTATTTCTATTAAATAGTTTATTAATAATTTTTAATATCTATTATATACCTAGTTTATTTATAGTTTTAATATCTATTTTATATTTTATTTATTATCTATAATATCTATTATATAGTTCATTTATAATTTATAATTTCTATTATATAGTTTATTTATAATTTATAATTTCTATTATATAGTTTTTTATAATTTTTAATATCTATTATACCATAGTTTATTTGTAATTTTTAATATCTATTATATAGTTCATTTATAACTTTTAATTTATATTATATACGTAGTTTATTTATAACATTTAATGTCTATTATACCATTTATTTAATTTTTTTAATATCCATTATACAGTTTATTGATATTTATAGCCTATGGCTTCCGTTGCTCTGTCTTAATATTGTTATTAATAACTTTTCAGAAAGTTGTTGTAGATAATTTTTCGTTGCGCTCAGCGTAAAACAAAATAAATATGTCATGCTCAAATGCACGTCTTAATTTTAAGTTAATTTATATTGTTACATTCATTCCTTCCTAATGGTCTTAAACGTCTAACTCGTTTACCCCTTCCAAATCGTTATCCCTTCCCAATTATTGTTTCTTTCCCGATCGGTTTTCCTTTCTTTTTTTCGGTAACTCCCGTCCTAAATGCCTCATTTGATTATAAATTTATACTAAATTATTATTTGTAATATTAATTAAGCAATAATAATTATTGAATTTATCATTTAAGTATTAATAATTATTGAATTTAATTACCTATATAGCTATTAATAATTATCAAATTTAATTAGTTAATCAATAAACATTCAATTAATTATTAATAATTATTGAATTTAATTAATTAATTAATCATTAATAAACATTCAATTAATTTATTAATAATTACCGTATTGAATTTATTTAATTAATCATTAATAAACATACAATTTATTTATTAATAATTATTGAATTCAATTATTCAATAATTAATAACTATTGAAAATAATTACTGAACGTTGTCTGAGCAGCACGAGAGCTTGGCGAGCTTCAGGACGTTCGTACAGGCCGTGCTGGGGTTCTTTAATCATTTAATTATTAATAAATATAGCTATAATTATTAAATGTAATTATTAAAAACTATTGAAAATAGTTATTTAATTAATGTTATACGAGCAGCACGAGAGCTTGGCGAGCTTCAGGACGTACGTGCAGGCCGTGCTGGGGTTCTTTGTGGTGGAGGAGACACTGGCGCACACCGCACCTGGTCTCGTGGACAAGCCTTACCTGCTCAGTGTCTGGCACATGGCCGTGGGCAAGGTTATTATAATATAATAATATAATAATAATAATAATATAATGTATAATATAATAATAATGCTGGGGTTCTTTGTGGTGGAGGAGACACTGGCGCACACCGCGCCTGGTCTCGTGGACAAGCCTTACCTGCTCAGTGTCTGGCACATGGCCGTGGGCAAGGTTATTATCATATAACATAATATAACATAATAATAATATAATGTATAATATATCTATTGTTATTACCTGCTCAGCGTCTGGCAGATGGCTCAGGGCTAGGTTAAATAATATCTCCTTTTTTTTCTTTGTACTTTATCTTTGTTGATTTATTATTTTGTTGCTTACTCTTTTATTTGTTGCTTGTTCCCACCAAGAGCTGGTGAGAAGCCTGCGCCTTTGTTGCATGTAATGACACTGTAGCTTTTTTAACCTGCTGCCCAATAATATCAGGTTCATTATGACAGTAAAAGTGAATATAAATGAATATAGGAGATATGAATGATTCTAGTAAACACAAAAATTAAATGATTTTATTATCAATGATCGCAAGCAGTATCAGCAACCAGGTCTAATTCTTAAATTATTAATGATTGTAATAAACATATATTTTCAACCATGTTATATTTTCAGATAGTAAACGAAATCTTTAACCAGGCCTAACAATTAAAATAGTAATTATAAATTAAGACGTCAACGATGTTATCACTTCAGATCATAAACAACATCTGTAACCATGTGTAACAATTTAAATAGTAATGACAAATTAAAACGTCAACGATGTTATCACTTCAGATCGTAAACAACACCTGTAACTAGGTATAACAATTTAAATACCGTAGTAATGATGAGTTATAACGTTAATGATGTTATACATCAGATCATAAACAACATCTGTAACCAGGTGTAACAATTTAAATAATAATGATTATTTCTAAACAACATCTCTAACCAGGTGTAACAATTAAAATACTAATGATAAATTGTAAACAACGTCTGTAACCAGGTGGAACAATTGAAATATTAATGATAAATTATAACGTCAACGATGTTATCATTTCAGATCGTAAACAACATTCGCAACCATGTAACAATTTAAATACTAATTATAAGTTATAACATCAACAATGTTATATTTCAGATCGTAAACAACATTCGCAACCAGGCCTAACAATTAAAATATAAATGAATGTGATAACGACCAGATGCTATTCTTTAGATCGTAAACAACATCTGTAACCAGGTGTAACAATTTAAATACTTATTATAAGTTATAACATCAACAATGCTATATTTCAGATCGTAAACAACATTCGCAACCAGGCCTCCTACATCACAGACACCAACCTCATGCTGGACATCAAACAAGTGCTCATGCTCTTCGCGTGCACATTGCAGGTATTTTATCTAGTATATACCATCTATGATTCATTAATTATATGTAGTATAAAGGATTAATGATCGCGTGCACATTGCAGGTATTTTATCTATATACATCTATGATTCATTAATGATATATACCTAGTATTAGGGACTAGTAAATTCTACTGAATACTAAATGGCATTTAGCTTACTTCAGTTAATACCTACGTTTTCAGATTCATTAATGCTTTTTAGAATGGTATTTAGTACTAAATACTATATGGCATTCAGATTTAGTTGGTAGATGGGTTTCTGTATGGGTTTCTGATTCATAAATAGTTTTTAGAATGATATTTAGTATTGCATACTATATGACATTTAGCTTAATTCAGTAGATACGTTTTCTGATTCATAAATGGTTTTTAAATAGTACTATTTACTACCGTCAAAATACTAAATGGCATTTAGCTCAAATTGGTAGATGATATGGTTTCTGATTTGTGAATGAATTCTAACACTCAGTGCCTTTCTAGAAATTTATAAATAATACTTGACATGACCAAACTACATTTTGATTTTAAATTGATATGCATGATTTAATATACAAATAGTACCGTACTTCATGTTAATGTATTTCTTATCTAGTGCATATTAAACTTATGAATTAAATATCTAGTGCATATTAAAATAATGCACCGAATATCTGGTGCGTATTAAAGGAATGCATCATTTATTGATTGCATAGGTATTTAATTAATGCATTATATATTTATTGCGTATAGAAGTAATGCGTTATATATTGATTGCATATTAAAATAATGAATTATGTATTGATTGCTTATTAAAATAATATGAAAACATTACAGTCGTACGGCTATCCTGTGACGTGTATACACGAGTAATTAATTAATGCATTACGTTAGATATCAAGTGCATATATGGAAATAATGCATTATATATATTGATTGTTTACTAAATAATTAATAATTATGAAAACGTTGCAGTCGTACGGCTATCCTGTGACGTGCATACACGAGCTTCTGCTGGAGATAAAGGACCACTACAACGAAGTGCTCATGAGCACATGGCTGCAGGTGAGGTGCTCATGAGCACATGGCTGCAGGTGAGGTGCTCATGAGCACATGGCTGCAGGTGAGGTGCTCATGAGCACATGGCTGCTGGTGAGGCTTCTCATCTTAAAATTATAGAAATAATTATTTATTATAATAAGTATGGTAATTATAGAAATAATTATTTATTATAATAAGTATGGTGATTTTAGAAATAATTATTTATAATAATAAGTATGGTGAATAATCACCAAATGCTTTAGCATGGTGATTGTGGCACACATCTAAGCAGTACGTCCGCGATTTCCAATAAAAATAAATAAATAAATAACACAAATTCAATAGATAAGGCAGTGATACGGTAATTAACTCTGCAAAATAGGAAAATTTTCTATTATTAATGCAATCAATGTGATTTCTGCCCTAATTTTGGTAATTTAGGGTGATTTTTTCGCGCCCATTTATTAATTGCCCATAAAAATTACATTTGAAAACAGTGATGAATTTTATTGCAAAGCATTTATCAAGTACCTACAATTATTTTCTCTAGAATTTGTCTGTTGATAATTTTGAAAACAAGTTTAGATATTTTTCAGGAGTTAAGGGGAGTTAAGGAGTTTGACTATCATTTTTATTTTTCTGTAAATAAGAAAGTAAAAAATTTCCTGATTTTCTAGAAATAATTCGAATTTACTTTAAATTCATCCGTAAATAATAATAAAAATTCGCAACTTTTCCCGGAGTTATCCGATTTTCCTTAAAATTCTGCGTAGTCTTAAGGTGCTTACTAATGAGGTGCTTACTAATACACTAATAAGGTGCTTACTAATGAGAACCAAGATTGGAGGAAAGAGGTGCGGGTTCGATCACAGCAATCTGTGATAGTTCTACCAAACAGTAAAGCGCAGCAAAATTGGTGCAGTGAGTTGCGTGTTCGAGACCTGAAAAAATCGTAAAAATTGTGTGGTATCCCGAATCAGCGACAGGCCTAATGCCCTAATCAAAGATGTCACCGCTATTAATATCATTAATAATGAAAAAAATTAACTGCTTGTCATAGAGATACCATTCGACTATCCTTTCAAATTATTCTGTAAATGATGAAAAAAACTATCCACATCTTTTCCAGGAGTAATTAAACTTTTTGTATAATTTGCAAGTTAACAAATTTCAAAAAACTTCACAGCTTTTCCGCGAGATAATCAACTTTCCGCCGATTTATCTTTTAAATGATAAAAAAAATAATTCCTTTAAAAAAACATGAATTCGACTTTAAATATAATTTGCATATTAATAATTTTCCAAACTTGACAGCTTTTCCGCGTGATATTCGATTTTCCTTCCAATTTTTATGTAAATGATAAAAACAAAGACAATATGAGTTATTAAACTTTAAATATAATTTGAATTTTAACAATTTTCAAAAAACTTCACAGCTTTTCCGGGAGATATTCGAGGACGACAACTACCACCCCATCAAAGTATCAGACCTGGGGGAGTACAACAACATTACTGTGGTCTTCCCCTACCACGACCCCGCGCTGGAGGCCCAACCATTCCCCAAACAATTCCCCTTCAGCCTCATGGTCCCCAAAGTCTACAGGGAAGTCAAGAACTTCGCCTCCGCCTGCCTCGACTTCTCCCATGACTTACCCATCAAGTAATTATTAATTTTAATTAATTTGATTAATTAATCTGTTAATTGATGTGGTTAATTAATGTTATTAGTTTATTAGTTAATTAATGTGGCCCCAAGGTCTACAGGGAAGTCAAGAACTTCGCCTCCGCCTGCCTTGACTTCTCCCATGACTTGCCCATCAAGTAATAGTTCATTAATTTTAATTGATGTGGTTAATTAATGTTATTAGTTAATTAAAATTGTTATTGTTGCGAGAATATTATTAATTAACATCAGTTGTATGTGGTTATTGTTGATAATAAAATTAATTAACGTTATCAGTTATATGTGGTTTTTGTTGAGAAAATATTAATCTATTGATAGAAAATTTCCAAAGAACTGAATCATATTTTTTTGGTGAATATAATTTTTCTTTTTTATTGGACGGGGGGGTCGATTGTTGATAGAATTTTAATATATTCATCGTAAGTTCCCACAATTCATCATTTAAGTAAGAGTCTCTGAATCAAATCATTCTGGTCAATTAAAATTCTTTAGTCATTTATAGCAGCATTGTATAGATATTATATATTAAACTTTTAATGGATGTTTCCTTTAATTAGCTCGTCTTTTTATTTGATTATAATAAAATTCAATATTTCTCGGTTATTTTCTTTGAAACATTTTCCTAATTGCATGGATTATTTTTTTTCTATTATTCTCGTTTTTTTTCATTTTATAATAAAATCAATTAAAATTTCTGTGATTTTTATCATGAACTTTTAAACTTGAGCAGAATTTGATAAGAAAGATTTGCATAATGTTTCATAAAAGTTATTTCAGGAATTGTTAATAATATAGGTATTTTTTATAATGAATAAAATCAACTAGATTTTTTGTGATTTTTAAATTAGGTTTTCTGTGACTTATAAGTTGAACTTTTTAACTTGAGCTGAATTTGACGAAAAAAGACTCTCGTTATGTTTCATTAAAAACTTATTTCAGGAATTGTTAATAATATATTTTTATAATGAATAAAATCAACTAGATTTTTTGTGATTTTTAAAGTAGGTTTTCTGTGATTTTTAAGTTCAACTTTACAACTTGAGCTGAATTTGATAAAAACGACTTGCATAATGTTTCATAAAAACTCGTTTCAGGAATTGTTATTAATATATTTTATATAGCTAATAAATTAATGTTATTCCCTTGTTTGCAGTGAGAGCACAAAAGAAGACATGGTGCGACGCTCTACGAATCTCCTTCTCACGCGCACTCTTTCAGGTTAAAAAAAATATTAATAATAAACTAGAAAACGTTCAATAATTTTGTGCTCAAAAACAATTTTTATTGGTAATACACACCATACCTCTGAAGATAGACTAAATTACTAAATATAATTTAAACAGGATTAAAGTAAATTAAATTAAGTTAAAGTAGATAATTTAATTACCGTACTTTAATATAATTAAAGTAAATAATTAAAGTAAATAATTTAGGTTGCCCAAACATTCCTTCACTTTATTGGCTGACTTAACAACAGAATACTAAATATTTTTACCACTAAAGTCGATTATCATTACTTAAATTAATTATGTGATACAGAAGCGATTATTCTACCTGATATTTTCGTTTTATAATTATAATCTTATTTATTAATATATGTTCTTCTATAATACTTTATTCTGTATGTATTCTGTTTAATAATTATACAATATATTTGTATTCTATAGTAGTCTGTTTATTAACTATACAATATATTGGTATTCCACAGTATTTTGATTTTTAATTATACATTATATCTGTATTCCATAGTATTCTGTATATTAATTATACAATATATTTTTGTTCTATAGTATTCTGTATATATTCTGTTGTATTATGTTTATTAATTATACAATATATTTGTATACCATAGTATTTTGTTTATTAATTATACACTATAAAAATATTCTATAGTATTCTGTTTATTAATTATACATTATACCGTACATCGGTATATATTATTTATTATTCTGTTTATTAATTATACATTATACACCTGTACATATTCTATAGTATTCTGTATATTAACTATACTCTTAATACCAACATAAAATAGCAATAATCATCACTCGGCAGGCTGCCTTGCGTCGCTCATCAAGAAGCCTGGGCTGGGTTTACTGCAGCTCATACAGATCACCATCAACACCCTGCACCTGGAGGAGGCGAACAGCCTGCTGGAGAGCTACGTAGCCAGGCTTGTTGGGTAATAACGTAACATAACATGAAATAACTTAACATATGATAAAATAATATAAACTAACATAAATTAATATAACATAACATAAAATAATATAACACACATAAAATAACATATAATAACACAACATAACATAACATATATCAACAGAACATAACAAAGCATAACATAATATAACATAACATAACAAAGTGATGTCGGCACTAAAGAGTAGGCCTGATGTGGCCTGTCGCCGATTCTCATCACCATTTTTAATACTCACTTCATGGTGTCAAGTTTTTACTGTTCTTAAATACTATTCAGTTTATCTCTAGGGTAATCACTATTCTTTTCTTCACTATCACTTTTCTGTCGCTTTTCTTCAATCACCATTTTTCATACTCACTTCATGATCTCAAGTTGTCACTGTTCTTCAATACATCTCAGTTTTTCTCTAGGTAATCGCTATTCTTTTCTTCACTATCACTTTTTTTCATTATCATTCATCATCATACTTGTTTACTCTGTTCATGGTGACGTATGATCTTTACACACCTCAGCTATTTTTACTTTCTGAAATTTAATTCAAGTACAAATATAATATGTGTGTTATTATGCTCAAAAGTCCATTTCTCACTAATGGCTTTGTGTTTGGAAACTATCAGTATTATTTGAAATCTTATTTCTTTGATATTGTGATTAATATCATTAATTATTTTAATTTTAGAAAGTTTAATGGTTTTATAAAGATATTTTTTGCAGTAATACTGTGTAATTATTTAAACCTTATTCAACTAATATTGTGATTAATATAATCACTAATTTTTATTTTAGGATGTTGAATGGCTTCACAAGGATATATTCTTGCACTAAAATTTTTGTTATTATTTGAAACCTGTTTTAACTAATATTGTCATGTCTTAATATCATTAATTATTTTTTATGGAGTTGAATGGTTGTATAAAGATGTATTCCTGCAGTAAAGTTTGTGTTCTTATTTGAAACTTTATTTCACTAATATTGTGATAACCTTCATCATTGATTTTTAGCTTACAAGGTTGAATGATTTCATAAAAATATATTTTTAAAGTAAAGTTTGTGTTGTTGAGCAGCAAGAGCAGCAGTAAGAGCAGCAGCGTCGTGGTGCTAGGCTCCCTGGGGACCAAAGCCCCCCTGGCGCTCGGTAATCTCCAAGCCAAGGTTTGTGTTTAATTTAAATAATATTTGTGGTAAAAGTAATGTTTGTTATAATTAAAGTTAAAGTAATGTTTGTTATTATCAAAGTAAAAGTAATGTTTGTTATTATTAAAGTAAAAGTAATGTTTGTTATTATCAAAATAAAAGTAATGTTTGTTATTTTCAACATAAAAGTAATGTTTGTTCATATCAAAGTAAAAGTAATGTTTGTTATTATCAAAGTAAAAGTAATGTTTGTTATTGTCAAAGTAAAAGTAATGTTTGTTGTTATCAAAATAAAAGTAATGTTTGTTATTTTCAACATAAAAGTAATGTTTGTTCATATCAAAAGAAAAGTAATGTTTGTTATTATCAAAGTAAAAGTAATGTTTGTTATCAAAATAAAAGTGATGTTTGTTATTATTAAAGTAAAAGTAATGTTTGTTATTATCAAAATAAAAGTAATGTTTGTTATTTTCAACGTAAAAGTAATGTTTGTTATTATCAAAATAAAAGTAATGTTTGTTATTATCAGAGTAAAAGTAATGTTTGTTATTATCAAAGTAAAAGTAATGTTTGTTATTATCAACGTAAAAGTAATGTTTGTTATTATCAAAGTAAAAGTAAAGTTGTTATTATCAACGTAAAAGTAATGTTTGTTATTATCAAAGTAAAAGTAATGTTTGTTATTATCAAAGTAAAAGTAATGTTTATGATTTGTTCGCGCCTTTACGTTCTATGACCTAAAGATTATAATGATAGAAGATTTTTAGCTCAGTGAAATATGTTGAATTCTGTTTAGTAAAACCGACATTTTAAGAAGATCAGCAAATATACCGTGTATTGAGGTCCCTCAGATTTCAGGTTTCGTTCAAAAACACAAGATAAGACCGGAATTTCCGGAATTCCTCAATACTTATAAATACTAATATTGTCCTATAAACACCAGTATAAATACTAACATCCTTGTATTTCAGGCGATGTTTATACTAATATTGTCCTATAAATTCTACTATAAATATTAACACCCTTATATTTCAGGCGATGTTTATACTAGTATTGTCCTATATATACTTGTATTGTACTATAAATACTAGTATTGTGCTATAAACACCAGTATAAATACTAACACCCTTCAATTTCAGGCGATGTTTATACTAGTATTGTCCTATAAATACTAGTATTGTACTATAAATACTAGTTTTGTCCTATAAACACTAGTATTGTCCTATAAACACTAACATTGTACTATAAACACTAGTATTGTCCTACAAACACCAGTATAAATACTAACATCCTTGTATTGCAGGCGATGTTCAAAGACATCCGAGGGGAGGCCGAGGAGCAGATCTACGCGGCGCTGCTACGCAAGCTCGACGAGTTCCTGGAGCTCGCCAACTACGACTGGATGTTGCTGGAGCCTTACGGCCACAGCAGCTCCTTTGTGGCAGACCTTATTGCCTTCCTTAACTCTACCTTCTCGTCCTTCACCAACTTGCCTGTTAGTTGAACTATACCTCATCGCCTTCCTTAACTCTACCTTCTCGTCCTTCACCAACCTGCCTGTCATTTTTCATCGTAAGGACACGGTATAGCCTCCTTCAAACTCCACATTCACCATTTTGCCTGTCATTTGAACTTATCATTGCACTATCCCCTCCTCGAAATTTCAACTTACTTTCTTCACCAACCTATTTGTCAGTTGAACTTGTCAAGACACCATATATCCTACCTCAAAAGTTTTTACCAACTCGCGGTTTTATTCTAATCATCGTCCATTATTATATTATAACATTATTATACATTATATAACATTATATATTATAACATCGTTGAATTATTATTATATATTATTACTGAAATTATTATATTGATTGAAACCATTACAATTTCTAAATGGTTTGAATATACTATTTAAAATCGTGAATGTTGAGATATGATTTCCAATAATGTCTTTGCTGGGGAATCTGAGGCTAAATAAAAAGATATCATTCATCTTGGATCAACAATAAGTAGAAATACAAATAAAATTCTGACTCGTTTTAAGTGAATATGAAATAATTTTTATATAGAGAAAATTTGCTCTGATTTTTCATTCTTCAAAGTTTGCATAGCAGACACCGATTTTTTGTAATTTCTAATTGTTTTAATTTCGCATAGCAAACACTGCATGCATGTTAGCTTACAAGGAATAATTATTATAAAAATACAATTTTCATTTATATTTTAGTCATTTTCTTATTTATGGAAAAAAGGCGCTATTGTGCTCGTCATGTACGTCCGTCCGTCCGTCTGTCTGTCCGTCCATCCGTCCGTCCGTCCGTCTGTTCGTCCGTGACTTCACGTTTTCGTCGACGAGAAAATGCGCTCTCTGTCACTCACTGCAGTGAATACTGATCTAATTTTTATTATTTCAGGTAGAAATACAATTTTCATTTAATTATTTATTATTTCAGGTTCGTGTTGCTGGTACAGCGTGCATGTCAGCGTGTCAGCACATCGCTCGCTCGCTGATGGCGCTGCCGCTGGCTGACAGCGTCAAGCAGCTGTCACTGCCAGCACTGGACCAACTCAGCCTCGATGTCCTGCAGTGTGAACGTTAGTAACCTAATTTATTTCAGCTTGAATAGTTTATATATCAATCAAATAATACGGCAATTGTATAATACGTCAATAGAATAATACGGCAATAGTCAATCGGTGTCTGGAGCGTGCATGCTCGTTATCTACCTAATTCGTATCAGGTTGAATAGTTTATATATCAATCGAATAATATGGCAATTGTATAATACGTCAATAAAATAATACATCAAGCGGTGTCTGTAGCGTGCACGTTAGCAACCTAATTTATTTCAGATTGAATAATCGGTGCTTGAAGCGTTCACTTAACTATTAACCAAAGCCAGTTCAATATCCAACATTTACGAAGCCTATGATTCAATATTTCACAGGATGTTCAAGATTACGTTATCTGCTACCGTACCTTTAGTCGATTTAATGTAAAACTAAATAACGGAGGAAGAGCGCGTTTGACCTGAATGCCTGGGTTTGGTTTGAATTACTTAACTCTAGTCGATAAAAATTACATCGAAAACAACGGAGCTCTTACTACTTGCAAGGGAAATTGTCTCGGTATTTCAAATGGTCAATGTAGTGTCGAAACTCTGTCAATTGTTGAACAACTGCTAGTTCCTTGATGAGTTTTTCATTGATCGTTATTAAAATGACTCAATTAGCGTAAAAGTCCATTATTTTGCCAACTGTTGTAGTCACTAAAAAATTTTGCAACAATTTTAATACCACTATTGCAAAACTTCGAATTCAGAAATTTTTCTTGCTAAAATCCGGCTTGAATATTCCAACTATTGTAATGTTACTCTTGCAAAACGTCAAATTCAGAAGAATTTTTTTGTTAAAATCTTGCGCGAATTTTACTAAAATAGTAATATATCTCTTGCAAAACGTCGAATTCAGAAGAATTTTTTGGTTAAAATCTTGCGCGAATTTTACTAAAATAGTAATATATCTCTTGCAAAACGTCAAATTCAGAAGAATTTTTTTGTTAAAATCTTGCGCGAATTTTACTAAAATTGTAATATATCTCTTGCAAAACGTCAAATTCACAAGAATTTTTTGCTAAAATCTTGCACTAATATTCCAGGGTTCGCTAAAACTTCATATTCAGAAAAATTTTATACTAAAATCTTGCGCTAATATTGCAGAGTTCGCAGCTGGAGAGCCCGTATCAGGCAGAAGAGGGCGCTTCAGAAGAATTTTTTGCTAAAATCTGGCGGGAATTTTACTAAAATTGTAATATTACTCTTGTAAGACTTTGAATTCAGGACATTTTTTCGCTGAAATTTTTCTTTAATATTGCAGAGTTCGCAGCTGGAGAGCCCGTGCTAGGCCTGGAAGAAGGCGATTCAGAAGAATTTTTTTTCTACTACAAAATATTACTCATGCAAAACTTCGAATTCAGAATTTTTCGCTAAAATCCGGCGCTAATATTGCAGAGTTCGCAGCAGGGGAGCCCGTACCAGGCCTGGAAGAGGGCGCCCTCGTGATGTGCTTCGCAGACCTGCGCCAGCTGCTCGACCTCTTCCTGTCCGAGGACTGGAGTGTTTACTTCAACGAGTACGGCCGCAGTGACGCCAAGTTCCTGAGAGTTAGCCCTGCCACCGCTGCCATTCTTGTCGAGAAGTGCGTATGTTGTTGCCCATCTTGTGAACACCGCTGCCATTCTGGTCGAGAAGTGCGTATGTTGTTGTGCGTATATATATTGTGCGTATGTTGCCCATCTTGTGAACACTGCTGCCATTCTTGTCGAGAAGTGCGTATGTTGTTGCGGTTGCCCATCTTGTACGGTACTGGTTACAAGTAAACGTACAAGTTACAAGTAAACATACTAGTCACGTAAAAATTATTACTAGCTCGTAACGCTTTTAGTCAATCACTGACGGCTTATCGAGCTAAACTGACAAGAAATCGGCGACCATTTGTACCTAAGCCTTTTACTGTTTTTTTTACTGTTTACCCATATAAGTTTTGATAGCACGGCTCCCTGTAATGGCGACTAGGAAGGCGGGTTGATAGGTAAGTTTTTCATTGGTCTAAGGCCACAGGTGGTTGGTTCTACTGCCATCACTGGGTTGCTGACCCGCCAGAACAATTTTTTATAGCATATGCCAACACCCTGGACAAACAAGGTTACAAGTAAACGTGGGAATATATAAAAAATATATTCATAAATCAGAATTTGATGAACGGCTTGTGCTTGTGCGTCCGGCGTTGATAAGGTCAAGCTTCTTTTTAGTTTATGAACCTCAATCACTAATGTTTTAAATTAGGTATTAGATTAGATTAGGCATTAGATTAGATCTCAATTAGAGATTTAGGTTAAACATTAGATTAGATCTCAATCAAAAATTTAGATTAGGCATTAGATTGGATTAGATTAGGCACTATATTATATCTCAATGTCTTATTGAGCGACGTTGGCTAATAATCGGAAACATCAAATGCATCTGGAATCAAAAGAATAATTTACTGTTGTCATTAGTTATCGTTCTCAGTTATTCCATTGAAGGGACATCGTTATATCAACGCTTTTATTTTGGGGTGACAAGAGAGGTGATGTTGTTATGTTAGTGGGTGAATGTAATACGTACATTCTGAATCGATCGTTTGTACCGTGTACCGTTTTCCGTACGGGAAATCCTTGTAAAAATAGTTGGTGGTTTAGTTTTCACTCAAGGATCAGCATGGTAGTGACTTCCAAAAGTTGTTTATACTCGCGGCAAGATAACTTAAGAACTTGTAATGGGATTCCGAAGCATGCATTTTTAGTTTGGTTTTAACATTTTCCATCTGCCTTTCACCAGTTTTATACATATCAGCCTCACGTATTTTTGTTATTGCTAGGAAAATTTAGGTTAATTAAATTTATAATTTTTCTTCTAACTCTGTTATCTGCCTTTCACCAATTCTATATATCAGCCTCCTGTATTTTTGTTATTGCTGCGAAAATTATTAGTCTATTTATTAAATTTAGAATTTTTCTCCTAGCTGTTATTAACAAACCTACTTTCCAGATTACTAGGAAAATGATAAGTCTATTAATTTAATTTATAATTTTTGTCTTAGCTATGTAATCAATAAACCTACTTTCCAGATTACAGGAAACATTTTTAGTCTATCAATTTAATTTATAATTTTGCTCCTGGCTCTGTAATTAATAAACCTATTTTCCAGATTACTGGAGGGCGAGAAGCGTGGAGTTTTCTCACGCTTGAAACGCAGCGATAAGAAAAAGCTGCTGGAGACTGTACTGAAGCAGCTACGGCAAATCTCTCAAGCTCAGCATGCCTAAGTCTACTGCCTCAATAAATGCTAAATAAAATTAGTTTATCGTCAGCAAATTTAGAAAGTTGTTCATCAAATGACTTAATGATCTTAATCCAAACTGCCAGTAGTGGCAATTTAAAGTTTTCTGCCTCACTAAATCTCAAATAAAATTATGTTATCGTCAGCAAACTTACTAATTTGATCATCAAATGATTTAATAATCTTAATATAAATCGCCTGTCATGGCAATTTCATGTTTAAAAATGACTATGAATGTGGTAACCTAGCTTTTATGTTAAGGCGTTGTATATGAAGCGATAGATATTGCCTCTAAATTTATGTGAGACTACATTGGCATTTTGCTCTGAGCATCAGTGCAATATACGTACCGTATAATTGAAACACCAGTCTAATCAGGCTTCATTTCAAAAAATAAATTTCATTTAAAAGTAAATATTGGCCTATTAAACCATATTGAAAAGGAAGCTGTGCTGATGATACCTAATACAAATTCTAGCGACGGCAGCAATTTACTTTTCTCGGCTAAACGAACCCGAGAAAACGATATCAATAACGATTTCAATGTAATGAACTAAATATATTCGAGTTCCATGCGTTCTGAAGTTCACTAGAGATGATTAATCTGTGTTTGTAGACCAGGGTTGCCACATGGGCCTTTTCCGGCCACATTTGGCAATTTGAGCCTTCATTCACACGAGTTGGCCGGCAAAAATCAAGATGCCTCAAATTTATAATATTTTTCAAAGTATAAAAAGTCCGAAAAATAAGATGTCACGTTTAAAATTAACAGTTTACTAATATATAGTGCATTTGGCCCTTTTCGTGCACGGTAACCCTGATCTAGACCAATTTTACGTGAAATTGTTTTCATTTAATAGAACGGCAACAATAAAGCTGTTGCTTATGCAGTTATTAAACATTTTTGTTTACTGGATATGTGACTATTATCATGAAGTAGAATTGGGTATGTAATTAGTAAGTAAATATATTTAATCGGATACGAGTAACATTGAATAAATAGGCGTGTAAATATTTTGTGTTTAGATGCATGATAGCTTCTGAAAAATGTATAATAATTAGCAGATTATTTTTCTTCTGTAGAATTTCCTGTTATCCTGGTTTGAATCAAACTTATTTATTCATTGCAATACCAGTCTAATAAATTAGGATTTATTTATTATTATTTTATATGCTTAGAAATTCGAAGTTTCTGCAAAACGCCAGTTTCATTCTTCCATGTTCCTTTGATGGCTCGGTTTCAAAAGGAACTGTTTGGTGAACTTTTGTTTTACAACTAATTTGTTTGATATTCTTCTTTATTTTTCGGCCGCAAATATGCGTTAGTTAACTGAGGACTTCACAACGCATATATAATTAAGAACTAGTGTTATATCATCAAGAACTAGTATAGTTATCATCAAGAACAGGTCATTATCATTAAAAATAAGCAATCATTCTGGTGGGAAGTATGTAAATTTAGCTAATGCTTCACATGAAAATTTCTTCTTCAAAAGGTATCATGCTCTTTTCACCAAACTTGTCGATGGTCGTTCTTAATTTAACTCTGATACATATTTATTACAGATACATTTATTTTTATTGCAACACTCATACATTTATTTGTGCTGACGTCTGCCAATGACTCGATTGCTTTGCTGTAAGTAGCGGTGTTCTCTCACAAGATCATATGTCACAAAAAATAATTGGTCTTTTGCAATGTTAGTGGTATCTATGCTGTGCTATCAAAGATGTTTAAAAATGTCTATCAATTTTATAAATCATAATTATTGTCATCAATACTAGGATCGATATTACTTGAATATTTTCTCAGGTTACTTAATATTAGGGAGAAACAATGACGATATTATCTAGCAGTGGGAATTATTGAGTTAAAAATTCGCTGCAAAATGGTAAAGGATCTTATTAATGATCATTTATGGGAGACTTTACAAATAGAGTATCAAATTAGTTCAAAGGATACTATTGGTCGATGAATCATTGTTGTAATAGGATAAAAATTCATCTCTGATGTTATGCTTCTTTTCTTATTGTCATAATCGCTTTATTGCTTAAACTGTCACACAATTACGTATAACACTACCTATATGTACTGTTGCGTCGTGACTCAATTAATCTAATTGCCTACTAGTTGATTTTAAAAAGAATCCAATATTTAATTGTGCACGTTAGGTAAAAGCAACATAAAAACCAAATACATTTGGCAGGGTAATGTTACTTCAACCATTTACTGACAGCATTTCAAGCTAAACTAACCTAACACAGACGAAAAATAGGCCGCTACGTGCATTTTAGTGAGTTTTTATAGTACGGCCTCCGATATTATGTCACGCTCGTGCATAATCGCAGGACACTTCTTTAGGTTCTAATCATTCATTGAGACATTATTCATGAGCTTTCTTTGTATTTGACAGCGGGTCTCAAATGTAACTCGTGTTATGTAAATAACAGAATAAATAATCGAAATACATGACATTTTGATTCCTTGCATTTCTTTCTTCTGACAATAACGTAGCGCGAATGCAAGCGTCCTTATTTTTCGCCAGTTTGATATTGCGCGAGCATCAAACGTACTATTATGATTATAATTTACAATTTGAAAATCACTTTAGATGATAAAACATTATTCTTCAAATGAGTTGTTCTGTAGTGAACTATTTTTAGTGACGATATTACCTAAAAAATTAAAACAAATTCTAACATTGAAGATAATAATAATTACATCAACAGCTTGATATCATATTCACAAATTTTTCTTAAAATGAAGTGTTCTGTGGTGAACTATCTTTATTAATCATATTAATCAAACAATTAAAAGAAATTCTAACATTGAAGATAGTAAACATTACATCAACAGCTTGATAAGATCCTATTTACATTATAAAAATTTGATACTTGTAATGAATTACATATGCCAATTAGAAACTAGTAATTGACATGAAATAAGATGAGAATAATTTTTATGTTCTCCTTAGACAATTTTATCATAAGGCTGAAAAAATAGTATAGTCATAACAAGGCAATTGACTTTTATTCAAACACTGAAAAATACACACTTCAGTTGCATTTGTCTTAATAAAATTTCAACACGTAGGTACTACTTCAACAGTTGCAATAAAAGAGATTTTTTTCACAAAAAGAATCTTGTAAGATTGCGAGTTTCATAATGAGCCAACAATATGTGCATAGGCTTCATGATAATGGTGTCGATAATTTAGTGGATGATCTTCAAGAAATTGAATACAATGATCCTGAAACACTATTTGCCCTTTCTCATCATTAATCCTGCTACATTTAGCTTCAAATTCGGCTATAATAAATTTCCTTCTGCTCTTCAGTAAAGAGATAAAGCATTCAATGTCAAGTTAAAACATAATGGTATTCTTGAAATATATATACTGTAATCTTAAACCACACTCATCATTGATCCTACTATTTTTAGCTTCAGAATGAACCTTGTAAAAGTCATTGAGAAGAACAGGTATTAAATTCATAGCTAACATTTATTTACCCTACAACATAACATTCATGAAATAATTGCACCTTTTCTCATCATTGGTAACAATCTCATCATCACCTTTAGCTTCAGAATACGGCTGAAATAATTGTCTCGACTGCTCTTCAGTGAAAAGATCCCTAGCATTCAATCACATCTTAAAACATAACAATCCTAAATTAATCTTAACCCATACTCATCATTGATCCCATTACCTTTTGCTTCAGAATGAACCTCAAAAAATTGTCCCAGTTGCTTGTCATTGAGAAGAACACGTACCGGTACTATTAAATTCATAGGTAACATTTATTTACATAACATTCTTGAAATAATTGCTATCTTTTCTCATCATTGGTAACAATCTCATTATCACCTTTAGCTTCAGAATAAAGCTGAAATAATTGTCTCAATTGCTCTTCAGTGAAAAGATCCAGCATTTCAACTTGCAGGTTTGAGCCAACAGGCTTGGCTAGATGTGCTCCACGGACGCCAAGTTGTTTGCTGAGCTGCACAGCGTAGCTTGACCACTCAGTCATGAACGTCGACACGAACTGGGGTTCAGCATTCTTATGCGCTTTGAATTCTGCCTTGGCATATTCATCTCCTGAAATACAGGGGTTACATAGGTACACATGTTACACATTATGGAGACTCTGACATGTAGGTAAATAATTATCCTCAGAAAATTTTCACTAACCATAAGAAACACAATGAAATGATTCATTTAGATTATTACTAGAAGAAAATTAGCAGGGCTTAATATGTCTTAGCAAAAAATTAATTATAATTCATTATTTACTACATTATAACAAAAAATGGTATGAATAATTTTATTTTCTTTAGGCAATGAAGATTTGATGATTTAGAAAAATTTGTTATATAATTGTTATTTATTATTTCTATCATAACATAGAACAATAAAAAGCTTGCTTGGCCAAAATTACCCAAGAATTCACAAAGGAAACTGTTATATGACTTGTTCATCCTGAGGTGATACTAGAGAAAGTTTAAACTCATTTGCATTTGTAAAAAGTAGGCTGATCATCTAATGAATATATAATACGTCATAGTTTTATAGATGAATCTCCCATTGAAATTTTACAACTTATTTTGTCAGTACATGAGACTGGCAATCTCAACTTTTCATGACAAATGAAATCTCATTTTAATGAAAACAATGATATTCCATGATGACTACCAATTTCACTGAAAAATGTAATAGAAAAATATTTCATGTTAATACCTAGGTCAGAAAAAAACATAAGTTAATTGTCAAGATTGAATCTTTAAAAAAAATTAAACTTGATTACCTAGTACTCTTAGGTCTTCAGGAAGGCTTCGATGGAGTCTTCTGATAGTCTTGTACAACCGACGTACTTTCTCTGGATGATTGATCAAGGACATGAATAAAGAACTTCAGTTCAGGCTAACTAGACAGCAATTCAGAAAAGTTCATCTGAAAAATAACCAGGGCATAAATTTTTACTCATACAATGCACAGTCATCACGATAAAAAATTATTGGTAAAATTCACATACAGTCTTTCAGATGACTCAGATGAGATAAGGCATCATCCATGTGACTGTGACAGTTGTACCTAGAAGTTATGATGCAACTTGAGTTAGGACTTAGGCAAACTGCTAAAGTTAGCAGCTAAGGGCGGAAGTAAGGCATTCCAAAAACTTCAAAAATGCATTTGTTACAACTTAAAAAAGATTATAAATAATAAATGTACCTAATGTAACCAACTCAACCAATCATTAAATCATCATGCAATGACATGCATTGGTGGCACACTGGCACTGCCATAATTTCAGAGGCTGAAGTGCAGTTAATTAAAATAAAAGCACTACTGTCTACTGATACTGATAGCAGTACGGTAGTACCTACTTTAGCTACTTAGCCTATATTGTCTGATTGTCCATAAAGGCTAGTCTAGCTTGAGTGCTTCTAATTTTCTAGGAGCTTTCTGAATTATCTGAAGTTTTGAACTATGCACACAGACACAGACGTCACTCACAATTATAAGCTGATTAAATTTAAGTTTTTAACTGACTATCAGGCATTGCCAACTTCAACCGGTTCAACAACTTGGAAGATTCATATTTCATAGGAGGCTATTTCTGGTGTTAAGGCTGGTGCCTACTAGGAGTAGGCTACTGGCACTGCCCTGGTTCCTTCATAGATCATTCTAAGGTTTTACATTTACATGTTTCATGATGTTTGTGTTTTACCCCATTCAACTCAGACGCATCTGAAGGTGAGAACCCACTGCCTCAAGTGCCTTCTGCTCAAAGAACTGCTGGCACTAAAAGTTTAAGTAACGCTGACCTTTGACCTTAGTCTTAGACTCTTAGCCTCTTAAGCAGGGTGGCCACAGCCCCACAGGCCCAGTGGTTAAAGTTCAGACTTCAGAGTACCAAGATTGGAGCAGTCGAGCAGAGAGGTCTGGGTTCGGTCCCAGGCACTCCCAGCTCTGTCACCTCTGTCTGTGCGCCACTTTCTGGTCGGCAAGGAGACCAGGCAGTTAAGCAAAGCAAAATTGAAGCAGTGAGTTGCGAGTTCAAGCCCGCACAAGCTGTGAAATGTGAATGTTCTGCCATGTTAAGAATCGGCGACAGGCCTCCACCCTAATAAACGCTGAATGTAAAAATTCAATTCTTAGAAGCACTTCTCTACCAAAATTAAACGATGATGCGGCTCGTACTAGCTGGACTAGGGTACTTGGACTAGCTAGGCTTTACAAAGGCCTGTCTCAGTATAGCTACCTACCTATTCTGTTATTCAGGGCCACCAACTATCAACTAACGGCCTGACCAAACGCCAAATCCAAATAGCGATTAGCGAAACAAACGGAACAGCTGATACTTGCGACAGTCTACCCCAAAACCAACCACACAAGTCGCCATTTTTTGTAAAATCCGCTAGAATATATTAAATATTTAAATATCATGAAGCTTAAGAGGCGAGGTTATTTCTGTCTACGCGTGAACTGCTCCTAGGTTAGGAATACACTCGTTTAATCTCGTTTAATTTTTAGCACCAGCCTTCTTGGGCATCTGGTGCTTTGGTCAGAGCTTGTGGTATTGTTCTTTAGAGCTTGTCGATGATGTCCGTCTTTGACAGAAAGGTAACTAGTTTCTCAGCTGGAAAATCATCTCTTAGTAGGGTTGTCAGTGTGAAAGGCCAGTTCATCTCTTTGCAGTATTGGTCCAGGGGCTGTCTTGACTGCTGCAGCACAGGGCATTCCAGTAGTAGATGAGCAGTAGTCCATCTTTGGTCACAGGAGGGGCAGTGAGCAGGCTGTTGTCCCGTAAAAAGGTGAGCATGGGTGAGCCGAGTTGCTCCCAGGCGCAGACGTGACAGTGGTACTTGATGTTATTAAATTTCATAATTATTGGTTACGAATTGAGGTAATAAAACGTGGCTAAAGGGAGAGCTGGTATAGGGCAGGTTCAGGGCCGGGCTGGCCCACGCTGTAACCCACGCTAACGCCCACGCGCTTTTGTCCGACCGGTGATGTTTGGAAGGCATTTGCACACTGCACATGCATTCTTCTCGATTCTAGCTTTTTTTTAAATCGCATTATAGGGATGAGCAATTTCGTGTATACATTTAGTCAGTCACCATGTAGTGTGGCACATTAGTTACCAATTTGTACAGCATTCATTCTGAGTGCAAATTGCTCTACATGCAGCGTGAAAAATTTATACGAATCTAAAAAACATGAATGTAATTCCCGACCCACTCGATGATTTAGAGGGTGTTATTTGCGACATTAAGGTTAAGAGTGGGTGTTGTTTGCGGTATAATGACTAAACTTTAGTGTAAATCCAATTTGCATATTGTTGTTTCTCAATGTGGGCATTAAAATAACTCATTTACGATTTTCTTTCCTGATATGTACGTACACTATTTTGTGATTATAGCATCATTATTGATGATGTTTTTCGTCAAAACCATGTCAAAAGTCCATAAAATGAGTTTGAACAAATCAGTCAAAACTAAACTCCAACATTCAAACTTTCTATGAAATATAAGAAGGGTGCAATGAAATGAGGGGAGCACAACTAGGCTTTTTTGGTGTAACCTTTTAAAATATTGGTTCCCGAAATAGACTAATTAATATCTTAACATAGATTTATTTAATTTACTTACAAAAATGGGTACTAAAAAATTATCAAGCCACTATGAAATTATTATTTTCATTCATATAATGACCTAGAGAGTTTTCTTGCTATTTTTTACCCAATCGGTTGTTTATGCGATAACGTGCTTTTTTGTTCGGTGTGATTTCATAACCTACCGTAACTAAAAATAGCGAGCAATACAAACCTGAAAATAATTGCAACTAATAGTCGAGAAGTTACTTCAAAGCTACTTCAAATTATCGTCAGTCATGAAAAGATCCGGTCAAATGACACGAGTTTAGATCTTCTGTGAACAAGGCACAAAAAGAAAAAGAATCGGCGACAGGTCACATCAGGCCTACACTTCAGCGCCGAGATCAATATGTTATGGTTTGTTAAGAATACGAGGTTAGCAGATGATTCCCATCGTCATTGGTTCTGATACATTAGTTGAGGCAGCCTTTTGGCATTTAAATATATTAAAGTGAATACAAGAGAGAGGACAGCCTTTGAGAAATTTTGAAAATCTCATTACAACATTGTAACGCATATAAATTATCAATGAACAAAGTCAAACTGAAATTTATTATTTTATATTTTTAAAAACTGAAGAAGCTTGGGGCCCGAAAAAATGTGAAAATTCTATTTAAATTCTTATAAAATATTTCTCAATGTGAAAATTGAGTTCAGCTATGCTCTCAGCAAATGCCAAATGAAAATATTCAATTAATAACTCGAGAATATTTCAAATGAGGATTTGTCCTAAAAACTCTGAAATGCTTACGTCCTTGATTGTATGTACGATTCTGTTCAGTATCCGTTATGTATTTAAGGCTTGATTGCGGTAATAAAGAAAAAAATCTTTTTCTTATCGGCGTAGATTGAGCAACTAAATAATAATAATTTAACAAGCCAGTATACAATATTCCCAAATATAAAAAAGAGGAAATTATTATTCGTCTCATCATTGACAATTTTTAATATTTTATAGAGCTGAAAATGTACTAGAACAATCCATATGATTCAATACACCAAAAATTTATTTAATACGTCTGCGTGGGGACCTCATTGAAGTATACAAGTATACTCATGGTTTATTCAAGGTCCCTGAAGGGTTACTAGAACTTGAAACAAGAACCAACACCAGGGGCCACGGCTATAAGCTAAAAAAATTGCGCTGCAACTTCTCTACGCGACAAAATTTCTTCTCGCTTCGAATCACCGACATGTGGAACAGCCTCCCCGATGACATCGTTGGCGCTCCAAGTATGAACGCGTTCAAGAACAGACTAGATAAAGCTTATATATGTTCAGATTTGAAATGCCTAGCTCCTTATCGAACCCGGTGGAAGTCTAGTAGCTTCTTCAAACTATCGCCAGTCATGAAAAGATCCGGTCAAATGACACGAGTTTAGATCTTCTATGAACAAGGCACGAAAATGAAAAGAATCGGCGACAGGCCACATCAGGCCTACACTTCAGCGCCGACATCACTCTGTTATGTTATGTTATGTTAATAATTATAATCCCAATACGAACCAATGTTACAAATAATTAAAGGGTCACCCCTGTGTATACTTTTTTTGTGATGAGGAAAACGAAGAAAATTGTTGTGATTGAGGGGGCCTTAATCCGTTGCAGCTATGATGTCAACAGGCAGGGTAAGCCAGGGTCGGCATTGAAGAAAACAGGCCCACGGCCTGTTGCCGATTCTTGAACTTTTCGTGACTTGATTTACAAGGTATCCGGCCTTTGGAACCCGATCCTTCCATAACCGAAGATTGATTGAGATAGAGATAACACCATGGTTGAACTGATATAAGGTTGACCCACGGCGATGATGATTTTTCGCCGTTCTGCGCATCTCTAGAGTGACGTCACCGTAGGAACAATATGTAAATAGTGTAGAACAGCACATTGTTTTTATGGTGTCTTTGAAAGCATTAACAACAATTGACCTCGTCAAATTCCCCAAGAAAATTTATTTACTGCATGCCCCTGGTCTTATTTTAAGTAAAACCGATGTTATAAATCAGTTCGACACCACCAGCCAGGTTAGGTTCTTCTTATTTTTTTCACAATTTTACTTAGGTCATTGGGTCAAAAATAATCATAGTCCGTTAAAGTGCAATTAATATATATAAGAGCTTGCCACAGAGCAGGAATTTGCCACGACTATGAATTATAGAATCACACTCTGACGCGCCAGTAGCATGAAAATCTGGCAAATTCATGGCTTGTGGCAGTATAAAACAAGTCATAGCTACGTTCAACTTGGCTAGTTATTAGATACATAGTACTTTACAAGCCAAACTGCTGGTGAAAAAAAAAGTATCAGAAGCAGAAATCACTTTTCTAATAACAGGCGAGCACGTTAAAGTCTAGCAAACTTTTCACCTAACAAGGCTTAACTGTTGCGTGATGTTTCTCATTTAAGCGTCGAATGGTAGGGAAGTTTCTGCAACAGTTTGCAGAATACCGTCATAGTGTACTATAATTTTAGGATGAGTTTCGTTGTGCGTGATAATTGTTCTCGATGTGAGCGACGGCTACTAGATTGGATTTTTTTTTGCCCTGGCAGTCCAACGTCCAATTAATTCATCAATAAAGGACTGTTAGTGCACGTCTCCATAGGAGATATGCATGTTCTCAGAAGTACTAAACGTTGAAGTGTTTCAAAAAAGTGCTTCATTGCAACACAATGTGGCCGTTCAGAAGACATGGCAGACTATTGGAGTAACTGCATTGCAGCGCATTGCAATGACTTCGGCATTGCAATGAATTCGGCATTTCAATGACTTCGGCATTACAATGACTTCGGCATTACAATGACTTCGGCATTACAATGACTTCGTCATTACAATGACTTCGGCATTACAATGACTTCGTCATTACAATGACTTCGACATTACAATGACTTTGACATTACAATGACTTCGTCATTACAATGACTTCGACATTGCAATGACTTCGGCATTGCAATGCACCATGAATTCTTAGACCGGTTTAGCCTTAGTACGGAATTCGTCATGAAGATATTGAAACTTCGAGACTTTAAAACCCGTGTTGGAGCAAAATATTTTTTAGTGCTACATAGAGTGACATTAATGGAATTCATAATCTTATGTGCTGCATCGGTGTTTGCCTTAGCTGCTCGTTTGATATTTTTTTGTGCTATGGTGAAATGGTTTTCGTCAAATGCATTAAATATAAGTAAATAATACTGCATCATTAATATAATTATCATAAATTAAGATATATTAATACATATATCCATCCACGTATGCTATTCCCACGTAGCAGAATAGCAAATATTTCCATTGCGATATTTGAATGAAAATTCAAGCCATAAACATACTTCGCTGATTAAAAAAACAGATTGGTAACATTCATATTTGCTTAAATTCTTAGAAAATGAGCCAGAAGTAAGACGAGGCAAAGAATAATTTGCACATAACCAACAAAATAATTTACAACTTAATCTAAGGCACAGCTCATAAATGAATTAATCGACACTATGTTGAGGACCAACAAAATAATTTCATCGTTTACAACTTGCAGGGAGTAACCTTAATTAAATTGCTTCAGCTGTGAATATGAAATGTTTAATGAACACAACAAATGGCGCCTGGCTGAGAAAAGAAATTGGTTGAAGCTTAAAGTTTTCATTGATCGAAGTAAACTTTAATATTAGATCCGTTCGCAATGAGACTAACAATTTGTTGAATGTTTCACGTTATTTTGCGTGTTGGTATGTTTTGAGCCCAACATGTCCCATAATTAATCGAGGCGCCAGGTGAGAACGAACCAAAATTACGTCCACCATTAATAATCATGAGATTCGCGAAAGCTGTCAATGATGATGTTTTTGGCAGGGCCGCGACGACGCCGGCATCTAGGGCAGTGCCGGCGTTGTCAGTGACGACTCCTGCAGTGAAGTTGTAGAGGATGTCGACGAAACCTCGATAGAAGCTCAGGCCGGTCAGCTCTGAGATGGTCTTAGGCGATGGTACCATAGTCAGACCCAGTAATGAACAAACGTGTCTTGTCGAACTGTCAATGAAGACAGAATGATATATGACATATGAATGATATATGACATATAACATAACATAACATAGTGATCTCGGCGCTGCAGTGTAGGCCTGATGTGGCCTGTCGCCGATTCTTTTCCTTTTCGTGCCTTTTCATTTTCGTGATACAGAAAGATATATGACATTTGATACAGAATGACATATGACAGTTCCGTGGTTTAGATCCATCCGAACTGTCGATTTAGTTATAAGAAGTTCTTCCAAACTTACTAACTACAAAGTCAACCGAATTTGAAATATGATCTCCACCAGGCAGAAAACGCTCACCTTAGAACTGAAACTGATCACATCCTCGCAACATTCATACAGCAGCAATAATTATATTATTGAACTTGCCATTCTAAAAATGGCAAAAGCTTCGAAAAAAGTATTGCTAAAAAAAGTATTGACCTTCGAAAGTATTGACCTAAGTATTGACCTTCGAAAAAAAGAAAGACCTTCGAAAAAAGTATTGCTAAAAATGCAAAAAAGAACCCGAAAGCCTTCTTTTTGTAGGCTAGCTCGAAGTGCAAGATGAAGGACGGTATTTCTGATTTGAAAGTAGATCAACGAAAGATATCCTCTGATGAGGCCAAAGCTAACATACTTACAACCGATCATAATACGCTGGATTCCGCAATGACACAAACTGGCCTTTGGAGTTGCCTTTGAAGATGTAGATCACTCCTGTGAACTTTGGTGTCGAGGACACAATGGCTGTCATGATGCCGCATTTCAAGTCCTGTATGCACATAGACAGGCGCAACAATTTTCAACATCATTAGTTTTAAGCTAATTTCGTATTTATAACTTTTAACTTTGAAAAATATGATTTGTTAACTTAAGAGTCAACTCTTTAAAGCATATATAGGCTTGATTTCTGTTTATCTTCTTTTATATTAAAATATATTCGATATATTGTCCACAAATCACATATTCCCTGCATTTGATTACATTTGAAATAGTGTTTCCGCAAATGTGATTCCAAATATTGCTGTTTATAATAAACATTTGAATTAAGATGCTGAGCAAGAAATTTTCTTTAGATAAAGCGATCCATCGAATACCGTAATCAAAGGAGAATCTAAATAGTGCGTCTAGTTTCTGACAGATTTGAATCTTTTTGGTAAACATTAATAATTTTTCAGCACAAATTTTCGGATTCTGCATTTAACATCATTGATTGTCTCTCGTCCGTCTAAGTTTTTTGCACTTTAAATTTTAAATGCAATCTTTTCCTTACATGAAATCTTTAAATTTTGTTTTAATTCCATATTGTGATGATAAATTTTCAATTTCTTCAATATGATGACCATGCAACACACCTCATTGGGCTCCCAAGTGAAGGCCACACAAACAGGAGCGCCCAAGCAGGCCCCCGCACATCCTAAGATCGTGGCCTCGCGCTCCATGGTTCGTGGGCCATAAACATCAGTGTATGGGGCCCTCATGAAGAGGTCTGATACTGAGGCCGACTGCGTCAGACGTGACGTCACACTCCAGATGAGCAGCATGAATAGAGACCTAGGAAATTATTAAGATAAATTAGGACATGAAGTCCAGATGAGCAGCATAAATAGAGCCGTGAACGCTCCCCGACATCTAGAAAATTATTAAGAGAAATTAGGACGAGAACTCCAGATTAGCAGCATAAATAGAGACCTAGAAAATTATTATGAGAAATCAAGATACGAACTCCAGATGGGTAGCAAAAATAGAGACCTAGGAAATTATTAAGAGAAATTAGGACACGAAGTCCAGATGAGCAGCATAAATGGAGCCGTGATCGCTTCTCGATATCTTGAAAATAAAATTATTAAAGAAATTAGGAAACGAAATCCAGATGAGCAGCATAAATAGAGACCTAGAAAATTATCAAGAGAAATTAGCACAGGAAATCCAGTTGAGCAGCATAAATAGAGACCTAGAAAATTATTAAAGAAAATAGGACACGAAATCCAGATGAGCAGCATAAATAGAGACGTAGAAAATTATTAAGAGAAATTACGACATGAGCACAATATCACAAACAGAAAATTTTGGAGAAAGAGTTAGCTCTGAGTCGCTACAGACAAAGATTATTCATACAGATCTTACTGATGAAGCAAATTATAATAAATGTATGAGATTGCGAATTACATATATGAAGCAAAATATGTTGCTTATCAAATGACGACTAATTTTCAATTAACTTATCTCATTTCCATCATAAGCTTGAACGATATAAGAACAATGTATAATTAAGTTCTATGTTCCGTTGTGAAGTACTTTTTTGTTGTTGTTCGAAATTCCTTAAAATAAAGTTATTATAACTATAAAGTCACTACGAGTTCATTATAAATCCAAGACAAATCGATTTTTCGCTAAGTCTTCGGTAAAATAGCTACGTCTGAGAATTATTTTGCTTGTTTAAATAATTTGTATTAGGAAATTTGTACTTCCTGAAATATTCCTCTATGTATATAATAAACATATTTAAATCATGATTTGGATACATCATGAATTGGATTAAAATGGATGAATGGAAGCTAAATAGTTATTCCTTGCATTGGCTTTTATACATTTACATTATGGACATTTATTTTAGAGTAGTGGTCGTATTCAATAGATTTTTACCTACAATTTACTCCTTACTTATGCCTAATATTAAATAATACATACGATTGGATGTAGCTTATAATTCTTCATACTTTCTTGTTCTGATTTCGAATATTAAAATTTCTGTCTATTTCTATGCTTTCCCGCGAAAGGGCAGCGAGCTTCTAATATTAGATTCCATTATAATCAGCGGTCTTAAGCTCACGTTTAAATTGTAAATATGAATCTAAATAAGCTTCAACAATGATAAAAAAATCAATGTTGATAATTTATCTAGAAATTTATGCAGCATATTTTCATTTCCAACAATTTTTTGATAATTTCGATATAGCAATTATAATTTTGAATTTAAAATGTCATCTTGCACAACGTATCCAAAAAATTACTTACCGTTTCGACATTGCGCAGTTACTAATTTGAAGAAAGTTTCAACGATTTTGTTATCATATATATTTATGATCGGGAATACTGGTAGATGGCTACTTAGAAATCTGGAATTAAAATTTAGAAATATCAAGTAAAAATTCTTTAATTTTGTTAAATCCAAATTCCATACCAAATTGAATCAATTACAAATAGGGATAAAAACAGAGCGGCGAAAACCCCGGATCTTCTGTATTTGATTTATTTAAAAAACAGTGCTTCAGTAAATTATTTGGTATTAATATATATCACTCGTTTGGCCTCAAGTGACCTCATTGAATCGTTGTTTCGTCTTCGCCAGACACTTGACGACTGAGTGGAAGACTCGCCTGCCTGGCGTCTTATATAGGCCCGTATGCTAAATAGGGCACTAGCACTACGAAGTAGCACTACGCACTACAAGCCGTAGTGCCTACTATAGTGCGACATGGAACACTACGGTTGGTATGCTAAATAGGGCACTAGCACTACGAAGTAGCACTACGCACTACAAGCCGTAGTGCCGTACTAGTGCGACATGGAACACTACGGTTGGCATGCTAAATAGGGCACTAGCACTATGAAGTAGCACTACGCACTACAAGCCATAGTGCGGCATGGAACACTACGGTTGGTATGCTAAATAGGGCCAAAAGCATAACGCGCACTACAAAAATCTGAAGTGACCTACACACCGCACTTCACGACGACACTACGGTATATTTAACCTCGTTTACTTCGTCAGCTATGGATCTGTTTGGCTTACAGCAAAGGCATAATCGCGTAAAAACCTCAGGAACTACATGCCATGAATATATAACAAAGTGTAACGCTTCAGCATATCTTTATAAGAGAAAACGTTTCGGAGTCCAGCTCCATCGTCAGTCCAAACCACAAAATTATATATATCCCTGTATATATTCAAACAGAAGCCTAGTCTGAATGCCGCTTTTAGCTCCTTTCCTCTTGAAATAGTAAATAGATAGGCCGTTTACGTTTACTAGCATTATTTTCATGTCTTATCTATTTATTTTTAGTGCATTTACTTTACTAATTGATTTATTTGTGTTTCTAGGACTGAACTTTTTCTGAACAGAATTTTGTGGTTTGGACTGACGATGGAGCTGGACTCCGAAACGTTTTCTCTTATAAAGATATGGTGAATTTTTGTGGTATTTTCTTTGCTTTTAAATTCCTGGGTAACGCTTCAGTGAATAACATTTATTCTTATGGCTGACATTTGCCTTGGCGAAACAGATGAACAGCGTAGAAGTTGAAAATACTTTTCTTGTTTTTGATACCATGTTTTGAATTTTCTTTTTTTTGAGTCATTTTGAATTCTTCTGCAAGAACTTTCCATGCTTCTCTCTTTTGTTCGATGTCTTTGGGAAGCGTGGACTTTGAATATATGATGGGAAAGATGCGCAGACGCATTGCGAATTTCAGCTCACCATCACAATTTTCACTAGTACCATTACCATCACAATTAGACATTTTACATCAATCTTCTGCAAAGAATGAGAATTACTTAGGGAATAATTAATTATTTGCGTCCTTAACTACCATTCTTCAATAGACTCATAGCGTAGTGCGGCACTATAAAGTACTCTAACAGCGAAGTAGCACTTCAAAATCTTTCTGCATACGAATCAGTAGTGCGACACTAAGCGACACTAAACATTGTAGAGCTACTTCGAAGTGCTTAGTGTCTGTGACGTATTTAGCATACCAACAGGACACTTCGTAGTGCATAGTGCTACTTCGTACTGCTAGTGCCCTATTTAGCATACGGGCCATAGATTCTTGTCATCAGTAACAGCCCTTCTCACTGGCTGTTACTTAGTCAGTTGTCAGAAAAGAGTGACTGGAATTTTTTCAGTTGAAGAATTATTTTTCCATTAATGAGTAACTTTGTATAGATGAATAATTTTGTAAAGAAGAATAATTTTTACAATTATGATTGACTTTTTATAGATGAATAATTTTAGTAGTAGAGATGAGTAATTTTTACATTTATGATTTATTTTTTATAGATGTATAATTTTGGTTGTAAAGATGAATAATTTGTATACAGATGAGCAATTTTTCCATATATGATTAACTTTTCATAGATGAATAATTTTGGTAGTAAAGATGGATAATTTTTATATAGATGAATAATTTTTTAATTGGTAATTTTTTCAATGTTGAACCTCGCAGTGGCTCAAATTATAAAATTTCGGGATGTTTCTTGTGAAGATTAATTATATTCATTAATAATTGATTTGAAAGACATCTGATGATTATTTACATAATTGCGAAGCATTCAAACTGCAGCTGGAATTTTCCCTGCTTTTAAATTGAAGAGATCAAGGAGTACAGTTTAATATGGTTAATATTTCCTTCCATGGTTTAATATTCAAAGGAAAAAAATAAAGTCGGAGCAATTTACTTGACAATATGTGATAATATGACCTAAAACTCATTTTTGCACAGGATAAGAAACTTGGGTAACTCTACAGCTCTTTTTCTCGCTAATTATCTAATGGATTTTAACTTCGTGATATGATCAGGATTTTCTGTTAGGTTAAAAGATATTGAATTATTTTCGGAATTCGAAATTATATAAAAAATTATATCCAACAAGATAGGGGATTTGCATTTTAATTGCAAGTTATTTCTGAAATTAATTTTCCGATACGCCATTAGAATTTGATGTAGCTTGTGCAATGCTCGTTGAGATACAAGAATTATTATTTGCAACAGGGGACGAAATATCGAAAGACAAAAACAATAAATCAAAATGTTTGAACTTTAGTTAATCGAAAACGATTAATAGGATACTTTCCATTATATTAATATTTATGACTCATTACGGTATATCGTTTTGGTTTAAGGCAAATGTTTTAATAGTTATGAATACTCAACTTAATTCGTTGTATTTATCTTATGACGTGTGATGTCAAAACTCGAATGATGATATTAATGATAACATGTTAATGTGATTACATGCAAAAAATTGGTTTGCAATTAAAATACATTGTAATTGAAGGAAATTATCAATATTTTGAATTTCCGAAGTCAGCCGCTTCCACTTATGTCCAATCAGTTTAAATTATAATCAAATCTTTTCTAAACAGAGGGAAATGTGTTCCAGGAAAATAT
>NW_025934340.1:0-12250 GCF_000764305.2 Hyalella azteca | reverse complement strand
CACACTGCCCTGACTTTCACACCCTTTATCGAGCAAACCACCATGTACCGCATACGGAGGCTGCGTAATGCCCAACACAATTTACTGCAAGTCTCACGACCATGTGCCGGGCCATTAGTTTACCAGATACAAGACGCCCCATTCATCAATCTGGCGACCAACGACCTCAATATCAATCTGCCACACGTCTCCTGCGCATTGTGTCATACTATCAGGTCTCGCAATGGAATACTTCTAATATTCACATGCGCTTTAAAAGAATTACCTTGAAGTAACAATACTCACGCTTAATCGTTTGCCGTTAACGAACTGCCTTATTGTCTAGGCTATTCATATTAATCTTCGAGCAGTCGCGTGACCCACCCTAAATTGTGCACTCGGGTTGAATCGCCCACTCCTGGTATCCGAATAGATTCCTCCAATTTGTGCATTAATCAACTTCAAACATACGAAAATTACGAATCGTATTACTTTCATTTAATTACATCAACTTTAAACATACCAAAATTACGAATGGAATTACTTTTATTATCTTACGCCATTCCCTCGAACTTGACGAACCACTTAGACGGTTTACGTTGCGTCTAAATTTTGTCCTGAATCATTATATTCAGGCCGATCCTCCCAATCTTTTGATTCAGCGCGGCTCCTGCATAACTGCTAAAATGCATGTATTCTTTATTTCTTAAAATTAAACAGAAAAATGTTATTGACATGCTTTACATGGTGCCACAGGTCAAGTTGTTGGCATATTAATTTTTACTTATCCGTAATTATATCAACTTATGTGGGGTTGAAATTGCTTAGTCAATAAGATTATTATGGAATCATTTCCATTGAAACTCCTCCCTAATTTAGTTAATAGCCAGAAATATTAAGAATGTAAAGCCCAGCACTCGTGCGGATAAGGACTGGCACGTGCGGGTAATGGCTCACTAACAAATGCAACTGCGGTTGAGGAATTAAATGGGAATTTAGAGTCCCACAGTCGTAGAGGAATTTCTTATTAAGGTTTCAGTAGCAGCGGCATCGACAGACTCGATAATTTATTTCCGGCTCCAAAAACTGCAAACCAGAAAGAAAGANAGTGTATTTTCATCTTCACCATTCCCATGTGCACTATCAGTATATTCTTTTCCGGAAACTTTCAATAATTGTACCAAATTTTCACCTTTTTCGAAATTCCCTATTTTTTGGCCCAGTGTAACGGCAATGTTTTCGCAGCATAATTACCCGATCAATTTCCCGTGTGCAGTTAAGTCAACGGTCCTTCTCAGCGGCAGTATCTCTTCTCCCTCTCCCGCCACCGGGAAGCCGCCACTCAAGTAGGCAGGGCCATCAATATTGTCCATCAGGAGGAAGAATGAAGGGCTTTGGAATTCCAAGCCAACGTTTATTGTTTTTACCAATGGGGAAAGCAATGAAAGTTTTCTCACTGCCGTGACCTTGGCCTCACGTCGGCTCAGGTGTATTGAGCTTTAAAGAAAATTGTGCACGTTGGTTTATGTTCTTCTTGGAAAAAAGCGTCTATCACGGTGCATAATTTCTAGCAATTGCAGAAATAAGAATATACGAGCCAAATAACATAACCTTCATAGTCACAAGCGAGATCGAAGTCGACGTAGAAACCTATTTTCCCGGAACATCAAAAGCTCTTGTGAAATATTAATGAGATTACACTCGCTCGTTATGATTTTCTGGCGTTAGGAGAGTCATTCATCACATAATGTCTTCTTCTTATGATATCATATTATTATATGATCAGTACTATATGCCAACGCAGGCTACTAATAATTCACACAGTATCGGAAGAGCCTCGAGAACGACACATGAAGCCGCTCAGGCCGTTAGTTGGCACATCGCGAGCTCTCCAGCAAATGTTGACCGAAGATGTTGCAGGCTGCGCCTCGAGCGAGTCAATGGCCAACCAACTTATCAGCTATTACAAAAAATAATAATAATAATAATAAAATATGAGGAGTCAAATCAAGCTTATCACAACTGTTCTAATGCAACAAAAAAAATTATGCTATTCAATGTCACAAGATTATTTCAATGATGGTTGTTAGTGCAGCTGCCATTACAGGCTTTAGTTAAGCGCACATTGCGCACCTTAATGAGATATTTTTGTACATAAAGCGTTGTCCTTGATTTTTATCATCGTTATACATTAAGAGGTGCTACTTGAAATGACGCCTTAAAATGAACCCTAAGCATTACCTTCAACAGCTGCACGCTCATCATCGTATTTTCACCGTGGAGAAATGAGAGTTTCCACTTATTATTTTAACCTTATTGAGTAGGGAGTAGCATAGTAAGAGACATACAAAACATATTATCATGGTTTTTAAGGAACCTAGGCAAAATGACAGGTCAGTTTGAATTCGCGCATCAAGAGATCGACTCCAAGTCTATCGCGTCCCAATCACAAAACACTTCGAATTTGAGTCCCGTTGAGCTCAGCCATACCCTCTTTTGAGGAGCGAGCCTTCGAAGTTAAATCATCCGAGCGGTGCCCTTGAGTGACGTCCAGAGAAAAGCTCGATTTTTCCGAGAAAATCCGTTCAGAAATATTCCTTCCCAAGCGTCAATTCTGATATCCTGGCCTTCATGCAAGCACAGGCCTTCACTCGGGCAACTCCACGCTCGCCACACGACTACTCGGCAACGTTGAGTGTTAAACATGGGAAGAAACTTAACAAGGGTTTCAACCATGCCCTATCCTGTGCCGTGGTTCAGTGACTGCTTCTTGAAGTGTCTTAAATTTGCTTTGCTAAGTTCCTCAAAATTAATGAAATTCATCCGGCTAAATTTTGTCTTCGTTCGAAAGGAACTAATTATATCACATTCCTCATTAGTTGCATATTTCCTAGATTTAAATGATAATTATTGATGTAAATGATAACTGATTTAAACTGATAACTAGTTTAAATTGATAATTGATTTAAAATTGATAACTGTTTGTTACAACTATTAAGGGATAACTGAAAATAAATTTATTTCTCATTTTTAACTTGGTCTTGCCGCAGTCTTGTTCTATCTAGGATGAGTGTCCTGACGAGAAAGATCGTGTGGAAGAAGGGGTGGCGCAGCTCGATTGCCCCATCCGTGGACGGCCCCAACTATTTGGTTTATTTTTACTTTAACAAATCATATAAAGATTTATCACATGCTCGATCGTTGTTTCCCTGTCCTCGCCACGACATTATTTTCGTCACGAGTGTGTTATTTCAGTTGTTCGTCTCCATACACTTCAGGTTTTAATTTCTAATTCCTCAAGAAAGCTTTATCGATTTATGAAAATGCAAGTTCTGTCGACTGCGGGCTTAGGTTTGCACCCGGTTTGGTGCAGAGTGACAGCGACGCTGTGTGAATTGGGTTATTTGAAAAAAATCACAAATTATTAGAGGATAAATTTCTGAACTTGCCATAGAACACGTCAGTGTTTGACAGGTCACAAAGTCTAACTGGAATTCGACGGTTGCAATAGTTTAATTATCTTTGCAGCCACTATTGGCAAACTTAAAAACGAACACCCTATACGAACATATAGTTCTATAGTATGTAAATTTTGGACAGTTAATTCGTGTTATTCGACATTCCCGTTCCCGTTATCAAGTACAGAAAATGTCTTTCTCATTATATAATAGCATTTTCCTTTACATGATTTGTTTTTAAATGAAGTGATGCAATTTTACTTAATGATTAGGTCTCAAGTTACGTATTTTTTTTTTTGACTTGAAACATTTTTTCTTTGAATTTGTGAAAATAGTTAGTTATAATAAGCTACTATGAAGATGGAAAAAATTTGTTCAATCTATTTCGGTTTAAAAACCTCTATGCTCTATATTAACATAAAATAAAATATCAGACCTGGTTATTATCCAAACAGCATTGTGGATGCGCTCAATGTTTTCTATACAGCCACTAGCTATATAGCTGGCATTCAACACTGGAATACATTATCTAAAAAACAAATGAATGTCGTGTGCAATTTGCTGGGTTACTATGCCAGCGTCTTATATCAGTGCATTGATTCATAAACAAAGTAAACAAGCGCCCCTACTGTTTATAGTTTATGTTCCCTCCATTAGAATTCGAGAAGACTTCTTCTGCTAACATCTCAACGCTAGGAGTGGCACCACATTACCGCGTGACGCTGTCGGGGTCGCCGTCACCACCTGTCAGGCGTTCATTTGCTGCTCAGACATCGCATCCGTGATACCGTAACGGCATAAAAGGACCGCAAAGGCGTCATTTGGATGGTTTGGAAATGTTTATTAAACTTCGCGGAACCACGAAACAAAGTTTTAACTCAGGCGTCTGGTGTGCAGGGAGTTGTGGAGTAGAAAACGTCGTGCCAATGCTGCCATTACTTCCAGTAACAGCGGGTCATCTGAATTCCGACTAACTATATAGTTATTCTCTGAGAATGCACCAAAACGCAGATAACAATTATGATTGAAACGACGTTCGCTCACATGAAAAATAAAACGAATGCGTGAGCAGCGTTTTTTCCATTTCTTCATGCTTTGTTTACTTGTAGCGCATTGTCTCATTTATAGAAAATAAGGCGTTATTGTGCTCGCCATGTCCGTCCGTTCGTTTGTCTGTCCGTCTGTCTGTCAGTCCGTCCGTGACTTCACGTTTTCGTCGACGAGAAAATTCGCTCTCTGTCACTCACTGTAGTGAGTATTGAGTTATATTTTTTTCTTACTGGGCTTCGGTTCAGATATCTAGTAAATTGGGTAAAATAGAACCAAGGTTCATGCTCAGGACTTATCCTTGATGTTACAACCTGAAGTCGCCGGGACTTGAGGCTCTTGTTATTGATGTCGGGGATGTTTGTCCGCGAATGAAAGCGCAGCCAGAAGCGCAACTCACGCCCCGTAAAACTTTTAGTGCTGAACTTTCAAGATTTCGAGGTTTAAATATTGCGTAAATATTTTGGGATTCCTTTTGCCTCGGCTACTCGATTGTATAAAAACGGCAGTGAGAAGGCACAAATATTGCCGCTCGGGGAAAGAAGCGGCGTGAAGAAGCATTCAATAAAGTTTTTAGTCTGAGTTTAGTGATATGGATATTTTTCATGACGCTAACATGCCAATCATGACGCTAACATGCCAATCTATTGTGAGATAAATTCTCAGTTTCCATAGCTATTATTTTAATTGCTTCAATGCTAAGAAACGAAAAAAATATTTGTTAATATTAGAAGCTATTGGGAAAAATTTCTTGATTTTGGTTGTATGCAATTCAATTTTATTCTTTTTGACCAGCACGAGATATTATATTATTCTTTATTTCGCGCATTTCCATGGTCAATATGGCATACGATTCACAACTTACGCGAGCATATCCGACAAGGAAAAACAGTCCTGATCTTTGATATCACCGTGACCGTAAGGGTGACCTTATAAAAAATTCCTGGAGTAGCTGCCAGGCTTTGAGCTGCACAGCTTCGCCAAACAACTGCTGCATATTTCAGTTCACTTCAATCCAAATCTAGTGAAGGAGTCAACGGCCGGACTGGCACGGTTGCCGCCCCTGCACTACGATTGCTCGCAGCAAAAAGACATGGATAGGATAGACATTTTCCCGAAACTCTGTTAACACAAGTCGCCAAATATACTCAGTCTAGCAATTGCCAAAGAAAACTTTGGAATGGAGAGCTACCGGGTCAGAAAAACACACCTCGTTATCTCCATTACTGACGCTGGATTTATATTCGGGACGATTGGGGCGTAGAGTGCTTGCTCCTATTATTCAATGCATTAACGAGTCTAACATTTTTCAACGCTAATGCGATTTCTTGTTGTTTTGAGGAATTATATTATATATGGAATTATATATGTTTCGTCAATACATTACCATTATCTTTAGCATTAATCTAATCTGCGTTAGTTGAAGAAATAAATATTCTATTAGGTTTAACGGTGAATTACAATTAGGATCAGAGACAAATTATTCTGGTTTTGATATGTGTAGTTAGTAACCTTAGATGATAAGATTTATAAACAACTACGGCTGTTTTGATAATAAATGAAGCCCATGTATACGTAAGAGCTCCTGTACAAATAGAATATACTTTGTCAAACAAAGTTTCGGTGACCTCGTATTTACGTTCAGAAGCTTCCAACGCTGGCACTGAACGTTAACTCAAAGAACTCGAGTCGCCAAGTTATATGGGCGGTAAAGAGATTTGGGCTCGAAGGTATAGTGGTGAGACATTCGGTAGTGGTGAGCTATTCAATGGTGCCTAAACATGCAGTACAGATTAAATATTCAATAATATTCTGTCCTAATCTAATCTTATATAATCAAGTAATGCAGAGGCAATTAGAAGTGTTAGACATTCAGTAATGTTGAGACATTCAGTAGTGTTGAGACATTCAGTAGCGTTGAGACAATCAGTAGTGTTGAGACATTCAGTAGTGTTGAGANTTTGCGTCGGTGCAAAAACACGGACCGCTTGATTTTTCCGCCAGTAATTAACTTTTTCACCAAATTTTACCTGCTATAGATTGCAGAGCGCAAGACAAATCGTTTGCTACCATTTGCACATTAAAACTGGCAAAACTCGATGTGTTATGATGTTTTAATGGGGTGGGGCTAACCTTTTGCGTCGGGCTGTACTAGCTATTTGCAGAAAACTTGCACCGAATACTCGCAGCTAATACTAGCCCCGTGTTTAAGCACCTAGAGTTTTGAGGCCCTGTTAGAGATTATCGCGCGCAGAACACCGTCAGTATAATAGCTTCACATTTAAAATAAGAATAATATTAAACATTACACCTTTGACTTGGTGCAGTGGAACGACTGAGTGATCGTGGCAAATTTATAGACTGTACAAAAACCACAAAATCCACAAAAACCACGATGATTGAGGATTCAAACATAACAGATGACTTTTTATGTGTTGGTACAAGAAAAATACAAATTCGATCTTCACAATTTTATGAATTAGGAATGCTAACGAGTATAGTCCTCATATTTTCAACCGATGCTATAGAGTTCAGTAGACCAGGTAGAGGAAGGAAGTTATAGGACTCACAGAAACGACTTTTAATGGAAACTTATAGGTTAGTTTCGCAACCGCTCTCCCTCAGTATTTTACTCTCCGGGGCTATAAAGCGTTCGATTCTCGCCCATGGTTGGAGCAAGCCTTTTCCTAATTGATGTCCAATGAGAACGCGGTTTTACCGAACAATTTTCCTGGCTAATCCTGTCAATGTAATGACGGTCGGATAGATTTATTTAGTTTTTTTTTAGTCCGCGATATCCCTCTATTAGGTGTCCAAATGATGTTGTGTTATTTATCACGCTGACTCAACTATATCATTGTACTACTTAGCTGAGGTAATTTTTCTTAATGAATTTTGCTTCATTTTTGGAATTCAGTGAAGAATTGTATTTAATAATAGAGATTGAGACGATCAGTTCTACTAATTTTATAAAATTTATCTTCGAAAAAGAAATCGGAAAAATAAACGTTATTGTAATATCGAAAAAAATTCGACAATTTTTATCCTCTGGCACTGGGCTGTGGAATTGTGCGAATTTTTCATTCACCGCTGAATGACCGACTATCTGTTTTTGAGTGGTGAATAATTCCAAAAACGAATCACTTGGAACTTTCTCAAATTTAAAAGAGAATACTGTCACGTATACCAATTTTTTAATTACAGTGGTTTTGAGTTATGGGCAATCTATACAAATTGTAGGTTCTCCTTTTGCTCCACAAATGAAAAAGTCTCGGTAGGTTTATATATAATGCAAAATAAATTTAATGCTATTATCCGTATTGGTAGCAAAGCTCGAATCAAATGACGAGTCCCTTACCCGGCCAACGAAGTAAATAATTTTGTCGGTCGGGTGGTTAACTCCAATTAAGCGAAAGTGTTTGCGCTAAGGTCGATCTAGAAAATAATCTCTACTCGGCCTTCAAATCGGTCTGTTGACAGAAGGGACCTACATTTTTTGAGGACGAACCCTGAGATGACCACACTAGCTTGTCAACTGTACGAAAGGTTCCGCACAAAATGACATACACTCTTTGTGAATTTAAGACGTTCAAAAACCTTGCTGAAGAAAACTTTGTCTTGTCTCATGTAATTAAGTTTCAGAATAGCCAGAAGCCGGCTTTAATACAGAGAGCCTTCCCCTACTACTCCCCTGTTGGAGGGAGTAGTAGTTGCTTTATGTTTTATATTGAAAATCTCAGGTATCTACTCGCCATTTATCAAATGTACGAATAATATAATAATCTACAGCTAACCATACGTACAGACACACTAGCACAAAGGAATAAATGTAGCTGTTTCCTCACATACACACACTGCCCTGACTTTCACACCCTCTGTTGAGCAAACCACCATGTAATATCAAGGACCGCATAAGGAGGCTGCGTAATGCCCAACACAATTTACTGCAAGTCTCACGACCATGTGCCGGTCCATTAGTTTACCAGATACCAGACGCCCCATTCATCAATCTGGCGACCAACGACCTCAATATCAATCTGCCACACGTCTCCTGCGCATTGTGTCATATACTATTAGGCCTCGCAATTGAATACTTCTAATATTCACACTCGCTTTAAAAGAATTGCCTTGAAGTAACAATACTCATGCGTAATCGTTTGCCGTTAACAAACTATCTAATTGTCTAGGTTATTCATATTAATCTTCGAGCAGTCGCGTGACCCACCCTAAATTGTGCACTCGGGTTGAGTCGCCCACTCCTGGTACCCGAATAGATTCCTCCAATTTGTGCATTAATAAACTTTAAACGCACCAAAATTACGAATCGTACTACTTTCCTTTACTCATTTACTTACACCATTTCCTCGAACTTGACGAACCACTTGGCAGTTTATATTGCGTCCAAATTTTGTTTTGAATAATTATATTCAGGCCAATCCTCACAATCTTTTGGTTCAGCGCTAGTTCATATGATGAGGAGTTATCATAAATATTTCCTGCATAACTGCTAAAATGCACGTATTCTTTATTTCTTAAAAAGAGAAAAGTTATTGACACGCTTAAGTGTAACAGGTCTTCAAGTTGCTAGGCGTATTAATTGTTATTTATCCGTTATTATATCAAATAATTTATGGTTGAAAATGCTTAGTCAATAAGATTATTATGAAATATTTTCCATTGAAACTCCTTCCCAATTTAGTTAATAGCCAGAAATCAATTATTTTAAGAATGTAAAGCCCAGCACTCGTGCGGATAAGGACTGGCACGTGCGGGTAATGACTTGCTAACAAATGTCATTCATCACATAATGTCTTCTTCTTATGATATCATATTATTATATGATCAGGGAGCGTCATTCATCACATAATGTCTTCTTCTTATGATATCATATTATTATATGATCAGTACTATATGGCAACGCAGGCTCCTAATAATTCACACGGTATCGGAAGAGCCTCCAGAACGACACATGAAGCCGCTCAGGCCGTTAGTTGGCACATCGCGAGCTCTCCAGCAAATGTTGACCGAAGATATTGCAGGCTGCGCCTCGGTCGAGTCAATGGCCAACCTACTTATCACTATTACAAAAAAATAAATAAATAAAAAACTTGAAGGAGTCGAATCAAGCTTATCACAACTGTTCGCATGCAACAAAAAAAATTATGCTATTCAATGCCATAAGATCATTTCAACGATGGTTGTTAATTAGTGCAGCTGCCATTACACGCTTTAGTTAAGCGCACATTACGTACCTAAATGAGATATTTTTGTTCATTAAGCGCTCTACTTGATTTTTTCATCGTTATACATTAAGAGGTGCTACTTGAAATGACGCATTAAAATAAACCCCAAGCATTACCTTCAAAAGCCGCACGCTCTTCATCGTATTTTCACCGTTGAGAAATGAGAGTTTCCATTTATGTTTTTAACCTTATTGAGTTAGTAATAGAATAGTTAGTAATAGACCTACAAAACCTATTATCATCAATTTTAAGAACATAGGCAAGATGGGCGGTCAGTTAAAATTCGCGCATCAGGAGATCGACTCCAAGTCTATCGCGTCCCAATCACAAAACACTTCGAATTTGAGTTCCCTAGAGCTCAGCCCTACACTCTTTTGAGGAGCGAGCCCTCGAGGTTAAATCATCCGAGCGGTGCCCTTGAGTGAGGCCCAGAGAAAAGCTCGATTTTTCCGAGAAAATCCGTTCAGAAATATTCCTTGCCGAGCGTCAATTCTGATATCCTGGCCTTCATGCAAGCACAGGCCTTCACTTGGGCAACTCCACGCTCGCCACACGACTACTCGGCAACGTTGAGTGTTAAACATGGAAGAAACTTAACAAGCTAAAGCGTTGCACTCCCATGATGCCAGAAAGATACAATTGTGTTTTTGATTGGAAGAAGATCTTAGAGGAGCATCACATTGCATGCAGTCACGTCCTTGTACTGCTGAACATTTAGTAAGTTATAAAGAACTCAATCAATTTTCGACCTCTATAAATAGCTGGCAGCGGGTGTACATTGCCCCAAATTTTAATGAACATGAAAGGTTGAACTCGAAATGATTTTTCTCGCAGAATTTACGATATAATATGTCTCAGAATTAGGATTGTGAATGTAGACTGAATATCACAGCCCCACTTTTCATTCCTGAAGCCATAGTAGCATACGCAGCGTTCAGGGCCTCAGGCAGGCAGCTGCAGCTTGGCGGTGGTAATAAAAGGATGTCATGTGCCAGTAATGTTGCCAGAATTGCCGCCCTGTCACTTCTATTGCTGCATTAAATTACTAACTTATTCGAGTCCGTGACCCGAATGCAATGACTGGAAAGTGGTCTTAAACGTCCTGTTGCTCCTGTGCTTCTAAAAGAAGCAAAGCTGATGCTACATAGGCATTTACGCATATATACTTGTTTAGAATTCGCAACGCATAAAAATATTTCGTCTTCAACACTCTGCAATATCCCAGCACATTTATTTACTAAAGAATCATGCCAAGAGTCTTTTCAGGGTCTTCCATGAAACATTAAATAACAAAATAACATGTCTCTCCAAAAATCAAAATATTTATTACGAGATTTACGCGCCGTCTTCTTTGACTGACTCTCAATTTCCGCCTCCAGAAAATAACGGCAGCTTGCATCAATAACGTTCAGTTTTAAAGACAATTCTTGTTGCATCTCTCGCCAATTATGGACGTCAAGTCTACCGCGAAAGTCTTCTTCAAAGTCCACTCCAGGGCTGTTTGTTAATTGGCCAAGTTTCGTGGCTGGGGAGCAAGAGGGAATTACTGAGACGCGAGGCGCTGGCCCGAGCACAACGCAAACATCGAGGGCGGTCGGGCGCACTCAACGAAGCTTCATTTAATGCTTGTTCTTCTTCGCTCCTGGCCACTCCAACCACCGCTGAAATGACCGGATAATAGCCGAACAAACACTGAAAATTGATCAATCTTCATATATTGAGATTTGAAGAAATAATGGAATAATAGTATTCTTTGCTTACTGATTTGGTTCGCTGAGCAACGGAATTGTGATCATACATATGCTTCTGATGTCTAAAGCATAATTCCTCACACTGAAACATTCCACATTGTTGGTCGACAAAAAAGTTCATTGCTGGTGGGAAGAAAGATCTCTAAAGTGATATTTTTGAAATTACCATACATGCTTCTGATGCCCAAGTATAATTGCCATGCACCTTGCACATTGTTGGTCGAAAAAAAGAGCACATTGTTGGACGGAAGGAAGATCTACAAAGAATGTTGTCTAAATTACCATTAAATATTAGCTTATTGTTCATTTTAGAGACTCTAATTGAATAATGATCTGATTTATTTGGGACCTCAAGGACTGGAATATTCAGGTGGGGCCCTTAATTAAGTGTACCGCGAAGATTGGCCCATAATTGCACCGTTGGATTAAGGAAACAAGCAGTTTTATTGTCCTGTGTTGTGATCATGTGATTAGTTATAGACATGTTTCGTGTTCCACTGGATTATGAGCGCCACTGGATATCACCACTCATCACGTGCTCACATTACAGCACGACCAACGCTTTTCTAACTTTGGGCTAATGAGACACTTGAGTCTAAATCCTACCCCGCCTGACGGTACATGTAATTCTTTCGAAGTTATGTCTGTACATAGAATATTAAGACGGGTGAAATGCACTTCCTTCCCGAATAATGTACGTATTCCTTATAGCCTGCTCAATATTTTGTAGAATTTATCTTGAAGCAATAATATATTTTTTACATGCAAGAAA
>NW_025934339.1:0-895 GCF_000764305.2 Hyalella azteca | reverse complement strand
TTTTTAAAATATAGTCGATAACAGGGGTTTGGATCTTCAGTTTATATTGTTTATAATAATAAAATATAATACGATATTGATATGTCGATTTATTGGAAGAAGCAGCGACTGCAGAGCTGCGCAGGGTCTACGAAGGTCAACGTCTCGTCGGACAAGCGAGAAATTGCCGGTCTTGTTTACCGGCGCTGGTAAGCCAGTGAACTGTCGGCGCCTGCAGCGAGACGGTCGCTGTCTTTACTGGCACCAACGTACAGCCCACACACGCTACCTTACTTTGCAGCACAACCTGCTCGAGTTCTTGGTGGTTCTATCCTTTTCCGGGATGGTTTCGACATATTGCAAGTATTTATATCAGTTATTTTCAGGGGAACCTAGGGGATAAGGCAGTGATCGAACTGGAGGCGCCTGCAGCGATACAGTCGCTGTGTTTACAGGCACCAACGTACAGCCCACACACGCTATCTTACTTTGCTGCACAAGCTGCACGAGTTCTTGGTAGTTCTATCTTTTTTCGGGATATTTTCGACATATTGCACGTATTTCTAACAGGTATTTTCAGGGGAACCTAGGGAACCATATTTTATTGAGAATTAGTTGCTAGAAAAAAGGCTCCCAGTAGAAATACGTGCAATAATATAGGTTCCCCTAGGTTCCCCTGTGAATAACTGTTACAAATAAGGTTCCCAATTTTTACAATTGATCTCGTTATTAACCACCAAACCTGAGGTTTTCGTCAAAGTTTTACCGATGTAGGGTTATATTTGTAGCTGGATCTATGATAAACCAGTTAATATTTTTAGAAGTTTATTTCCAGAATTGTTCGTAGCTGGCAACTATTTTTCAATTACAAACTTTATTTTTTTCTGATTTTACAGGCTGCTTGGATATTTTCACA
>NW_025934338.1:0-3897 GCF_000764305.2 Hyalella azteca | reverse complement strand
TGCCAGGGGCTACAACCAGGTCCCAGGCATAGACTATCAAGAAACCTTCGCACCAACAGCAAAAATCACCTCAGTCAGAGTAGTATTACAGTTAGCAGCCCAAAATGATTATCTTGTGAGCCAAATGGACGTCAAGTCGGCCTACCTAAATGCACAAATTGATACTGAAGTCTATCTAGAGCAGCCTGAGGGCTACTCTGTGAGCAATGATGGTGGGAACAAACTATATTGGAAACTTAAGAAATCCCTTTATGGGCTAAAACAGAGTGGACGAAATTGGAATGAAATGCTGCACTACTTTCTCACTTCAGAGGGTTTTGATCAATCTAATGCTGATGGCTGTGTGTACTCTAGAGAAGCTAAGCAATCTATTGTGATAATTGTTGTGTGGGTTGACGACCTCCTAATTGTATCTGACAGTGCTGACACAATGAAGGCTATCAAAGCAAGCCTGTCCAAAACTTTCAAAATGACAGATTTGGGAAAACTAGCCTGGTTCATAGGTATAAACTTCAAGATTTCAGATAATAAAATTACAATAAACCAATCTAAATGCTTTGGTATGAGTGATTGCAACCCAAAAACCAAATATTTCCAATGTCAAGGTTGATCTTGTTGTTTCAGATGCAATTTGTCCAAAGCCTGCTGATGTAAAACTGTATCAGGAAATGATAGGGTCTCTCATCTATATAATGTCATGTACCCGACCAGATATTTGCTACATTGTGTCCAAGCTGCCTCAGGCCATGCAGTGCTGCACATGTGAATGCTGCCAAGGATGTCCTGAGATACCTGAAAGGAACCATTAACTATTGTCTGACATTCAAAAAATCTGACAGAGTTGAATTATTTGGATTCTGTGCCTCGGGGTAGCAACCCTGATCGCAAAAGCATCACACGGTATTGTTTCAAATTAGCTAAAAATGGTTCTCTTATCTCATGGAACACAAAGAAACAACCGCTGGTAGCCTTAAGCTCATGTGAAGCAGAATATGTAGCAATGACATCCGCTGTGCAAGAGGCTAAATTCTAGCGTATGTTGTTGAATGACATGTTCATAAAATTGCCTGATCCAACTGCAATATTTGCAGACAACCAGAGAGCCATTTTCATAGCCAAGAATTCAGTGAACCATCAGAGGACCAAACATATACCTAGATATTAAGTATCATTTCATTAAATCTGAAATTAAAAACAAGACAGTCAATGTCCAATATGTGCCTACTGATAAAAATGCCACTGATGTTTTCATCAAGTGTTTGCCTAGAAACAAAGCAAACAGTTTCATTTAAGCAATTGGTTTCCCTGTTGACAAATAGTTAATGTGACAGTTGTAACAAACAATTTGCTAGCGGCGGTCCTGCAGATTATGTTTTTTGCCATTATTTTATGATAAGACTATTGTGTAATGTAATTTGTAATGTAACTTGTGTTTATATTATTTGTGTAATGTTTGTGTTAAGGACCTCTGTCCATAGGCAAATGGTGTACCCATTTGTGACTACACTTGGTAATAAGTGGCTTCATATTTTTTTTTAGGGAGAAATCATGCATGCTAGCACAGCTATGAACATTTCCTTTGTTTGCGAACTTGAGATTAGTACAATAATATAAGAATAATATAACAGAGCTCTCGTTTAGGATCACAATTTTTTTCTTTTTGTATACTCTGCTTGTATTGATAACTCCTAACATTGAAATGCATTGATAGAAAAATAATACGTTTAACCCATTAATGACGAGAATTATTTACTGAGGATTTTCCAGATTTTTTGTGAAATTTATGTTATTGGTTGATATTAAACAAAAAATACGTTCAAATATTTATTTTTCAAAATAATATAAATAATAGAGCCTGGTTCCATATGGAACCGCTCGGAATTAACTTAAAAATACAAAAAAAATTGCTTCTACTTCGAAAATCCTTTTTTCACTGGTAGGTAAATAATGAGTGATGATGGAGCATCATTGACAATTTGCTGACAAGCCTCTTCTATAAAAATATAATGGTATTACATTGTAATCTGATCTTTAGTATAAAATGCTTCCATGCATTTGGGATGAACTGGAAGGTTACACATTTTGAAAATGTGACGAGTTTGTTGTCCACATTGTCTGCATCTGTAGTGCTTCTGATCACCTTTAGCTGGCCAATGTTGCTGGTTGTTGTATCTCACTTCATCTAGGATTGAAGCAGAAAGGTGCGATTGAGGCCCTGGTTGTTTTTTTCCATTACATGCAATTTCAGTACAGATATTACCAATTTTCTTGTAAAGTCTAACAGACTTATCTTCGCTTCTTTCTTCCGGCATTGAAACCATGGATTCACAACTTGAGCATTGAGACTCCAAGCAAACAATGGCCACCACCACTTCTTAGACATTATTCGGATGCGGTATGCAGACACCATGGTTGAATCATGGCAGACACTTGTTGATCAAATATATCAATACCGCCCATATGTTATTATAAACATGTACAGAATGAGGGATGTCAATTTGAGTATATTTTCTTGCAACTCTGTCCTATCTCCTTGCAGTCTGAATTGGATTTGCTCTTAGTTTGTTGGATCCTACGGCTACCACTGTTGGATCGGCGACAGGCCTACGGCCTACTAAATGCTGAAACTGCTATTATTATTATTAATTGGTGTGTGAGGTTACTACAGTGCATTAACTGCAGATAAAACTCCCAAACTTTGAGATGATAATTGAGTGAAAACTTTACGTCATATATTTTGAGCTGTCTAAAGTTCTAGTAATTTAAAAATCACAAGGTTCACACTTCACAAAATCTAAAGGTTCAAATGCTAAATTTTTGAGTACTCTAATCTAGTCAGACAACTGAGTTGTACAAGTGTCATGTTGTTGTGCATTGCCTCTTCTTTGATAAGTTTCTCCAATTGCCAATGAGTTTCTCCTCAATTCAAAAGCTGACATAATGAATAGGTGCAATAAAAGTTTTTATATTTAATTTGAAAACATTATGTTAAGAGTAAATAGTATTTTCTTTTGTAGATCCCTCTTGTGCATCTGTGAGTGATGCATGCAATTGAATTAACAATCTTGTAACCTTCTCTGTGTTGCCTGACTTAACATTCATGCTGAAGCTGATTTCTGACGGCCAGAATTTTGTTTCTAGTTGCCTGGAACTTTTTTTTTTTAAAGTGGAACACTTTTCTTAAGTGAACTACCAATCTTAGAATTCCATCCTGGACTATTGGTAAGACATTTGACTGTGACATATATATTCATTCTGAATCTGTTGTATACTACTGAGTACTGTCACGACAGCTCAATTTCATCACAAGTATAAAAATTAGTGCATCTGTCAGCATAGACCACATAGTGGCAAACAAATTTTTAATAATCAGTTCATCTTCAATTTCCTAATATAATCAAGATTTACACCAATGCCTTGCATATGATGATGCTGGTGTCTAAAACTGTCTATGATACTTTCCTAGTCTATATCTAGGACTCAAAAATAAATTTGGGAAGCATCTAAAAAAAAGTGTCAAGTCCCTATCTATGATTCTCTCTCTGTCAGGGAAGTGAAATTTCCAGTTGGGCATTCTGATTACAGATTACATTTGTCCGTAATCGCCAGAAAAATAGGTTTTTTTCAAGTGTCATATATCATGTGTCATATGCCTAATATAGTGCACATGCTCATCAGCTCATGCACAATGCCCAGACTCCAAAGAGATAAGTTTCCAAATCAGGAAACATAAACCAACATGCACCAATAGAGGCTCGCGCTCACGATTTCCATGTCAGAACACGTCTTGGACAAATTTACGGCCGGTCCCGCGGCCGCCGGACTCCAAACATAGAAAAAAACTAGCCAATCAACGAAAACCTCGCAGGTTAGGTCCAGTTAGGAACAGGTTCCATT
>NW_025934337.1:0-3021 GCF_000764305.2 Hyalella azteca | reverse complement strand
GGGCTATCGAATGGCATCTTCAAAAAAAATTCCATATGCTATTTGTAAGGTGCTAGATGCAATATAAAAGGCTCCTGAATTAATCTGGAAATGGGGTTAAAAGGGACACTCGAAATAAAACTCAATTTTAAACATTTGAAGCGTGCTGAGTGTACTCATCTATTACTAACAGTACTCTGAAGTCCTCCTCTTTCTTTGTAGATGATGTATATGTAGAATGGACAACATTTTCTGTGATTTTTACTTGTTTTTCCTTTATCGATATATTACCATATTCATTAATTACCGTATTATTAATGTGATATTACTGTATCCATGGACATGCCATTGAGCATTGACAATGACCTTGTCCACTGCAAGCTTCATATCAGCAGCCATGTAGCATTCCTTCTGTATCTGTAAACTTGCAGGACGGCTTGTAATTTTGCACAATTTTAATCGAGTCTAGTGATTTCACTATAACAAAAAAGATTGTGAAAAACACACCTGAAACAGAAAATAATGTTTTAGTGACAACCATCATATGTTTTGAAGAAATAGATCGTAGTTTAGGTCAATTACTTTTCATTCTATGATGCCTGGTGCACAATTCTATATATAGCATTCTATGTACAATTTTGTGATGACCGATGATGCACTAATTTTTTGATAAGTGAATTTTTTTCACCGAGCGAGGTAAATGTAATCAAAATTCTTTGTTGTTAATCAATTTTTTTGTTAACTGGAGCCTTTGCTAACTGAGGTTCTACTGTAAATGCATTTTTAAGTGTGTCCCTAATTACCCCGGGGTGGTGTCCCTTTTTACCCCGTCGGGCGGAAATGGCTGCCATTTTTTTGGAATGAGATAGGCAAAATCTGTCAATTATGTTTTCAAGCCGACACCTGGGTCCAACTTTTATGTAAGTAAAATTGTTAAATACGGCAAATATTTTTTTTGCTCCAGACCTTAGCAGAGGTACTTTTCCAAAATCGCACTTTTCACACTTTTTTGGTTATTTTTTAGAGATAGTAAATCTTTGATTTCTTGACTAGCTTTATACATAATAGATAGTAAAAATGTTGAAGTTTATGCCACTTTTTTAGTTTTGCAATATTTTGATTAGTTGTGGTGGGCATGTGCGCATGTGGGATGCGCGTCCCTATTTACCCCACCCGTCCCTTTTTACCCCGTTTGACGGTATTTTTTAAGCTCAATTATGGTGCCTGGGTGCCAAAACCATGAAACTGAAATTTATTTCATCCAATTCTGCCTTTATGTAAGTTATATAATATAGCATTCATATCTATCAGTTGCACCCATTTGCCTCACCCACCTGCAGTCAAAATCTCAACCAAAATGTTTTATTCTAGTTAGAATAGAATATAGATAGCCTACAACATGAGCCTCTAATGGTTCATGAATCTTTAAAATTGGCTCATAGGAAGCCTAGAAATGATAGTTTTTCCAAAAAAAAGTGACAGAAGTTGGTCCATTTTTGGGGTGAAATTAAAAAAAAAGAAGAAATTCATAGCTTTTTTACTTTTCGACCTACTCTACTCATACTTATATGATATTTTTCTAACTTTTTTCTTTTTTCAGGTGTAGTAATTTTCATTACAATCAAAGGAAAATTTTTTTGTACACATACCTACCTTTAGGGCCATGACTAGAGCTTTCCAGCCATTTCCCAAACTGCAATATTCCCTCCAGATGAATTACCTCCTTTTAATTTAATTGTTAACATAAGTGCACAATCGGGCTGTGAGTTGCCAAATGTATAAAAAATTGTCACGGCGCCAACGGCGGAGCTGCAAGGTTTCAGGAACAAGTAGGAAAATTCCAATCCTGATCCTGCACAAAAAGAATAGAGTTAGATTGTATTGCGCCAACTGCACAGAAGTTCTGTGCAGAGAGTGGATGAATATTGCAAGATCTTTGGCGATGCTTCAGTAGCAAAATTTACGCCTTCTGAAGATCTTGCTGACACATTTTGATTGAAATTCTTGCATTTAATATATTTGTCAGTCTTCAGCCAACTATTTAGAAAAAAGTAAGGTTTCCGGTACGTTGGATGGATCAGGATGCAGTGAAGCTTGTCCGGAAATCAGTTGCAATGAGTTCCAGCCAAAATATCCTACGCACATATAAACAACACGTTTACAATTGCGTAGTTGTGGTCACATTAGAGCGGTCAGACTGCATTATCGCATGTTCAGTTGACACTTACTGTGCAATCGGACTGTTTTTAGGGTAAAATTAGTTGTTTGGGGTAACACGTGCATGCAACCTTGTAAATAAGTTTGTGGCTTGTAAATAGTTTTTCATTACTCAGCTGGAAGTGGGAAAGCAGAGAGTTTTTTAGACTCTCCATCAAGTTCATTTTTGAGTCTTATAAGTAGACCAGTTACCAGTAAAGTATCCAGGATAGCAGCATTAGCACACATAAGAAATTGGTTTAAATCTCGGGTAAATGAGGAAATTGAAAATGAACCAATTCTAAAAAATTTCTGGTTTGTCACTATGACTCAGAGTAAATGGCTTTTCATTAAAAATTACCTATAGTGGATAACTGTTTTTATAGGAAGAATATTATGGTTTGAGACTTTTAAATACGTCTGTGAATATATTAGGAATCCTTTAAGTATACTTGTATAATGACAGATTTTTGCTGTGCTTGAGCTGAGGTTAGCCAGCTTTCATCCTCAGACATATCTGATTCAAATTTCCAACAAGAGCCCACTGGTACTGTTGGAGCAGGCAAAACCCTCAATGACAAAGTTACTTGTCTCGTCTTATCAACTGATCTTGAGGCTGGCAAAGGGGAAGAGTCTGCGTCTTTGTCTGACTCAGACATGGTGATGCCACCCTCCCCCCTACGCCACTTGTAGCGGGCCATTTGAAAGATGAAACTCTCCCTGTGTCTCCCGCTCGCAAACTATTTAAATAACAGATAATCAGAATGAAATTATTTGACTATCACAGTCAAATTAAGGTAGCACTAGGAAATCACAGGGCAAGTTACCCAGCGTCCATTGTCGACC
>NW_025934336.1:0-921 GCF_000764305.2 Hyalella azteca | reverse complement strand
GTTTTCAATGAATTTTACTTTAATTGGCTCCCCTGAACTATTTAAATTTTCGTTTTTTGTCTTTTTGAAAACCTATCTCCTCCTACAGTTTTTAAGCTACAGCAATGAGACATATACCATTCGATTCGTAAAGACCATACATATATATCGACTCTAACATCATTTTTTGGAATTTGTGTATGGTTCGTTTTATATATGGGGGTGAGGGGGTAAAAAAATGAGAAAAAATGGGAAAAATGCGCATAAAAAAACTATGGGGAAAATGAGAAAAGTGATGTTAGAGTCGATAGGTATGGTCTTTACGAATAGAATGATACGTGTCTTGATGTTGTAGGATGATATTTGTAGGAGGAGATAGATTTTCTAAAGTACCCGTTTTTAGCCGTTTTCTATGAATTTCACGTATTCTATCAATTTTTTCAAAAAATTCATATGAAAAAAATGTTTTTTTTTTACAATTTACGTGTGTATGTGAAGTTTCACGATGATCGGATATTAACTGTAGAAGTTTTTACGGAGGGTAGACGGTCCCCTTAAATGCAGGATTAAATGCCAACAAATGTTTAAATGCCAAGATTCAATGCCAACGAATGTTTAAATGATAATTTTTAACGCCCACGAATGTTTTTATGTCAAGATTAAATATGCACACGAATGTTTAAATGTCAAGATTTGTTGCCAAATAATGTTTAAATGCCAAGATTCAATGCCCACAAATGTTTAAAGTCCAAGATTTAATGCCAACGAATGTTTTTATGTCAAGATTCAATGCCAACGAACGTTTAAATGCCAAGATTTAATGCCAACGAATGTTCTATGTCAAGATTCAATGCCAACGAATGTTTAAATGTCAAGATTTAATGCCAACGATTGTTTAAATGACAAGATTTAATGCCAACGAATGTTCTATGTCAAGATTCA